>NC_088860.1:28804402-28894402 GCF_963853765.1 Magallana gigas
TTAGTGACTTTTTATACAAATTAAATAGGGTCAAGCAGTGTGTGTGTGTTGGAAAGGGGGGGGGGGAGGTAATCAAAGCTTAAATAATGTTCACCAGTACACCTGCATACCATCCTATACAATTACAACTTATCCATGCATGGCTAACTCAGTAAATCCATTGGCTATTATTACAGTGAACACTTCTCCCTTCGATTTAAATACCCAGTCACTAAGAATTAGAACTCATTGCTGAAGGCATTTACAGTAGATATCATTGCTGAAGAAATCAGAAGGTAAGGTATTTGTTTAATAGTCTTATTTTCTACATGGGGATCAATAACTAATATTCACGTTAAAATTAATAACAACAAATGATTAAAATTTAATGTTTATCCTCCACATCAACCCCCGCAATCAAACCTGGTTCAAAAGATTTAGTCTTCTTTCATTCTTACATGTGTACAGTAGCAAATTATAAATCATTTCGTGATTGGTATTTTTCTCTAGATGCACATTAAGATTTTTTTGCTTTTTAATTTTTAAGATAAACAAAATGTTATATGTATTCAGAGCAATTGTAATAGCAGGTTCATCATTAGGCTAGGAATTACCCACATGAGTCAAACATTACATATGTCAGAATAAGATAAATTACTTTATTATTTCCATTTCTAAAAGTCAGGGTGTCTCCAAAAAGGTATAACCTAGGCTTACCTAGCTATACCATTTGATAAGCAATAGAATAAATATGGTTTAGGGATGGGGATCTCAAAAGTTATCAAAATATATCATTATTTTCTATTTCAGAGGGGGTAGGAGTGGTGGGGGTGGTTTAAAGACAACACATGATGCAGGGTTGTCTCTAAAAATTGAAGTAGAAGGGAGAAATAAGAAAGTAGAAGGGGATCTGAAGGTCTAGCTTATATTAACTAGATTGTGTTTGAAATGCAATAATAGCCGGGTAATTACGTCACTTTAGACGGGGGAATTCCCCGCCTCCGGGGTCTTAGAGACAACCCTGCACATGGGGGTCATGTACTTTACACCATTTGATGCATCATAATGACATTAAAAACAAGAATTAATATACCGGTATATGGTTTAGTGGTGGGGATCTCAACAGTTTTCAAAATATTTGGTATTTTTCTGTTTCATGGGGTCAGAACAATCCCATAGGGATATGGCATACATTATATTTGATGCATCATTATACATTTAGAAAAAAAGACCCCTTCTTTCCTATTATAACTCATATATACATGTACATGATAACTTTCTACTTAATAGTGTAAGTCTGACAAATCAAAAAATAACTTTTGCAATTAACTGATACAAAACTGTACAAATGTGATAGAATAGGTAATGATGATTAGCTTTTATGATTTAAATATTAAGACTACTGGTAATTGTATTCAGCGCATCAGCGCCCATGCGTCCATCTCATATGCGCATCTTTTTTACTCCAAGTAAAATTTTCCCGAAGTTAAACTCATATGACATCAATTTTTCTATATTTTAAAACATTATTGCTTACATTCATGTCAAGAAATATCGAGTCTGATAGTAATTACCTTGTCAAATAATTTTGATTCACTTCAATGGTAGGCAATAGAGCTTTCTTATATCGCATATTCTTTCTTTAGGGGTTTAATCAAACAAACCAAATTCACAGTGTCAAAAGTTTTCGATTTTTCTATCATTCATTTATCATCTCTACATTCTCACAGACTCAATGTTTCTAATAGCTTTCTATTGAAAAAGACATAAAGTGCCTCACTTAAATCAAATTCATTGATATCAGGATTATTTATCACTTTGTGCATCAACTAATATCACTAATATCATTGTTCACGACTCATTCTGGCAGAGTGAAACATCGTGCCCGTTGATAAAAAAAAATTGTATAATCAATAATTTAGTTTACAAACAAAATCTGTTGCGCGAGCTCGTCGACGCACCAAATACAATAAGCCAATGTTAAAAGATGATTCAGTATGCTGGCAAAGGGATATCACTTATTTAGAAAGTGAAAGTAATACCTATACCGATGGCTCATAAGTTGTGTTACTACATGTATTTAAATGGGGTACTGGATGTTTTGCACTTAAACATGTTTAGCCCTGAGATGCTTCGCACCTATTCTGTTTTGTGCCGAGATGGTTTGCAGCACGATGTTTCACACCGAATACATACTTAACAATGATTGATATAAAAAGATATACATGTAATGTTAAGTTAATATTTCAAGATATTTATGAAATAAAAATCCTTGAATTTTTTTTTTTTTAAAGCACTTTGAAGTGCCTGCACATGGCACAATATATTCAAGTTAGTTCATTTTTGATTAATCTACCGAGGGGCCATGGATATGGCACAATATCAGCTGAGTCATTAAGGAGGTGTGTTCCCGTTTTGCACACATTTGATAATTGGGTATAGAACAGTGTTGTATAATCCGACCAATTTTACTATCGATAATGGAAATGAATCGGCAGCTCACAATCGATTATAAAATCGATTATGTAAACTTTCAAATTCCAACAAAGATTAATTATTTTCATCCTGTCAATGAGTGAAAGATACCTGCATGAAAGAAAATACCTTTTTTTAATCTATAATACATATATCTATAGGTTTTTTAAATAAACTTATCTTCAAATGAATTAAATATTATAATTAGGGACCAACCTAGGACAAAATTTTAATTTAAATTGGATTAGAAGCATGTACGTCAATAAAAATAAAACTACTTCTTAAATTTGTAAAAACTTAGGCCTAACAAAAATATAGGTTTGTTTCCGCTTTCAGGCTGAAAAAAATTAGGGTCGGTAGGTCGGCTTTTTTTTTTTTTTTTCTTTTTTTCCCTCTCCATTTGTTCAATTGTGCATATATTAAACCATTTATCTATTAACCTGGGTTAGATTTTTTTAAAAAACCAAGTATTTGTTGTCATTGTTTAAATAATCTGATGAACCTTTTCCCCGGCTGGTGGGAACATTTCTCGAGCTCAACTGGCACGACATATGCTGCCATTTGTAAATAACAAACATCTAAGCAACACTGATGACATCTAAATAAGCATTTTAACGACTTAAATTCAGAGGACACAATAAATTTTAAATCAGATAAAAACGAAATTTTAACAAAAAACAGATAAAAACGGAAATTTACGGAAAAAACTCAGAAATTTTTTTGGAGTCGGCGGGTTTAAGTTAGGGTCGGTCGGGAAAGCATAACAAACCTATTTTTTTGTTAGGCCTTATCACATTTGTTAAACTTAATTGATCTGATACATTCACAAATTTTATACATTAGGTGAGAGAAATTTAATTTTAAGTTTTACGGATCTGCCGACCCAATTTTTTCGATTTTTTTGCAAAGTTAGACCTAACCATTAGGCTCATAGTAGAACAGAGGGTTCAGGCCCCCCCCCCCCCCCACTTTTTTCGCAAGAAGCATAATTGTTCCATAATGTACGTTTGAAAGATTGAGAAGTTGGAGTTGTTTTGGAAGTATAGGTTAACTCCCCCCCCCCCCCCCCCCCCCCCCCCCACCGATTAGGATTTTTAGAATTAGGTTTTTTTCTCTCAATATTTCTGAGGATCAGTCTAGCCCCCCCCTACTTTCAATTTGCTTCCGACGCCAGTGGTCAGTGACAGTCTCTCCTTCCATTTCAACCTATAACAACAGAAAGATTTAAGTCAGGTATTTCAGCCCAGGAATCATGGCGAGATCTCAATTTGTTGCCATCGACGTTAAAAAGACGCTTTCATATCTACGAACACAGTTGAGTATTGCAAACGTTTGTATGATTCGAATTAAGTGGGTTAAGTTGTACGAAGATTTATTCATATTAGTTAATTTATTGAACGAATCGATGTTATAAAAAATGGCGACGAACGTAAATAAAGTATCTATTGGAGATTGAAAGTTTACATGCCCATCGGGCTTGCGAGTGTGTAAGTTTCACATGCCCTCTTTCATTTTTACCAGGCCCCAGGCATCGGACTCCCGGGATTTGATATTAATGTTTTTATTTTCCATCTGATAATTTGATAAGACATACATAGAACTAGTTGTATTTCTTGATTGAAGCACTACTGAAACTTATCTGGTGTCCTCTTTTATTTTTTCTAATTCAAATTACCTTTTATTGAAACACTGGAAAATTTTAATCGAGTTTAGGGACAATAAACATCGATAAGTACTGGTCACTCAATGATCGAACTAACTTTTTCAAAACAAAATGGCTGCCAATATGGCGGCGCCCAGGGCTGGAAGAATTTTTTTTTGGTCTTAGTAACCCTGATTCAACTTTCATTTTTCACTGATTTTCATATATATACGTGTTACCATTAATCCTCGCTTAGCTGCGCTCGGTATAAGTTCAAGCAAGTAATATGTAATTTTGATTAATAAAAGTTTGCCCACTGTTTTTTTTTTTCCCTCCTCTGACCCAAATTTTTTACAACAAAATCCATAAAACTAAAAATTAAATTTCTCTCGCCTTAAATGTTTTGTAATTCTGTGGTTAAGTGACAAATAAATCAATCCTTGTACTTCTGTGTATTTTGGAGGCATTAGTGCAACTATTTGAGCCAATTACAACCGTTATGTGGGTCATTCTAAAAAAAGTGGATTTTTTCAAGTAACACTTATTTCAAAACAAAGTACTTACAACAAGATTGAATTTATCATATTTTGAATCGGGCATATCATGATGTTTGTTTGATAAAACAACAGTACATCAAATGAAAATCTATAAATATGATATTTACAACCACATGAAAAGAAAACAGTCTTTGGTGTACGTAACGCATAAGAAATATTGATAAATTTAATTAAATAAATCTTATTGTTCATGCATTTGGTTTGGTGTTAAAATAACATGACAATGATGCAAGGTATGTGTAATTCTTGTTAGATGTGCTCGCCACAACGGTAGTACCGGCAAAACAGATTCATACATGCCAACTATCCCGATTTTTGTGGGATTCTCCCGATTTCACGTCGTCAAAATTATAAATCCCGATATCCCGATCGGGATTGTCAAAATACCCCGAAATCCCGATTCTCAAAAAATCCAACCCGTTTTACGACAATAAGTCCAGATTTCCATCTTAAATTTCAAATCCCGCGCTGCTTGTCTACGCTAACCAATCAAAAAGCGGGATTATGACCGCCATTGCTGTTTACCTGTATCGCGTGTGTGTATAATCGGGATGTGTGAATTGATGTAATTACCTGTACACTGTCTGGGTGTTTGCAAACCTAATGAGGAGCATGTTTTGATAGTAATTAATCGGGAAATATCGGGATGAACAGCAAAATGCCACACTTTAAAGTTTTTACACAAACTTCGACAAGAATGGGGTTACACCACCAAAGAAAACGAAACTTTTATCCCAATATCGGGAGGCAGATTCCCGATTTTCGGGATGACTATCGGGATCGTAATTGGATGACAACCATGTATATTGCCGTGTAATAGGTATGTTTAACTTATATATAGTACAACTGAATATATTTATTGACTATTGTGTACACATGACACTAGGCGAGATTGACAGCTACAAGAAGAATAGATATGTTAAACTTCATGAGTAACAATTTTTTTTTTTTATTTTGAGGGATTTTAGGGTAGACCATGGTGGAATGAATGATGTTACAAAGATCACGAATCCATCAAGCCACCTGCTGCTACCAACTTCTTTGTGAAATCAAAATTGGAGCAAGATGAAGGTAACTAAATTTTTTAATAAGCTAATATATAATATCTATAAAGAATTTTAAGTCAGGAAACAATTATAAATACTTTCTTTCACTTTTTACATCAACTTGACCCATACATGCTTTTTAATATTTAATTTAATTAATTGTAGATGTCACAAGAGCAGAGGTCCTGTTTGCCAACTGCGTTGCAGAGCTTAGTGCTTTTTGAACGGCTATACCATACTATTTATTGTTTGTTGAGATTTTAAAGATTGATTTAATAAAGATTGATTTAATATATGAAAATAAAGTTATGTACTTTATTTATGATTTCATTTGAAAGAGGAGATTGTTTGATAAACACATTAGGCTAATGTTAAATAGATAAAGAAACAGATGAATTTCTAAGAGTTCAATTGTTCATACAAAGCAATTACACGACAAAATGCCGCGAAATTTCCTTCTAGCAAAATGTCGTCACGCGTAAAATCCCCCATGGAGATTTTCAAAAGTTGGCATGTATGCAGATTATGTGCATATATGAATGCAAACCAGGATTTTATAACTTATTTCAATTCTTTTAAAGGTTATAATTAATTACGGAGCAATAATAACACGAGAAAAATATCTTAATACAGTGAGATGTTTCGCTCCAATGGAGGTGCGAAACATATTGAGGTGCGAGTCATCTCCGCGCGAAACAGAATAGCTGCGATCCCGGATTCTTTAAATGCTTACCTATATAGGTCAACATCACAATGATAATCCAATTAGAGCACAATATGGATCCTTTTTGCTTATCATCACAAAAGAAACGTTTATCCGTGTTATTTAATCCTTTTCTGCATATGGAAAACACCGGAAAGTACATCACTAGCACGTGCAAGTTAACTGGGTAAAACTAATACCCGCTAACGTGGCCTGCAGGGTGTTGCTAAAATGCGGAACGGAAAACGGGACGGAACGGATAACATTTTTAAGTTAAAATCACAATTTCTTTAATTCATTAAACATGTTAAATTGGTTTTCTGAGATTCGCGGCGGGGGAGGGGTGTTGTGATGGATTTTAGCTTCTCATTGAGATACGATAGGATGGTGATACGCTTGATTAGATGACATATCAAACAAACAAAAATGACAATGAATATCAAAGTGAAAGAAAAAAATAATTAAAAAATTAAGAAAAATATGTGAACGCATGTTTAAATAATATACAAGTCGTATGAACCATTATTACTAATAACGGTGTTTTTGTGCTTGATTTCTAAATTTTTAATTTTTATTTGTTTACAGGGGACAGTGAACTTGGTTTAGCCATGGATAACATCGAAGAAAAATTTGCTAAAATTCATCATTATTGTCTCATCACCAGGAAGATGAAAAAGAACCAGTCAGTATAAAAAGTGCAGAATTTTGCAAGTACAATCTGAATGTTAGTTTTTTCTTACTTTAACAGTTTTCCTTACTTATATTAAACGTCAGGCACGTAGCATCGGGGGAGGGGGCAGGGGGGCTGGCCCCACTACGTTTTTGCGTTGCAAAGATTTTTTTTTGAATTTGCATACAAAAAATTGAAATAACATGGAGTCCCCCCCCCCCACCCCCACAAACACGCTTTTATTGGACCACGTAAAAAAAATGAATTAAAAATGAGGAAATGAACAGTGAAATTGAAGTGAAGTGAACGGTATACCCCTCCCCCCCCCCCCCACCCCCGGATTAGGATTTTCGGGATTTTGGATTTTTAAAATAACCCTCCTTTTTTTGTCAAGTTTTTTTGGATAGGTCTAGCCCCCTTCCAAAAACGATACTACGTGCCTTTACGTTAAGCTGATTTTTCATCATTTATGGAAAAAGAACCAGTCAGTATAAAAAGTGCAGAATTTCGCAAGGACAATGTCAGTTTTTCCTTACTTATACAGTTCTTCCTTACTTACAGTATACGTGAGGCACGTAGCATCGGGGGAGGGGGCGGGGGGTGGGGGCTGGTCCCACCACGTTTTTGCGCAGCAAAGATTTTTTCAAATTTATGGGACCATGTAAAAAATGAATTGAAAATGAGGAAATGAACAGTGAAATTGAAGTGAAGTGAACGGTATACCCCCCTCCCCGGATTAGGAATTTTGGGATTTTGGGTATTTAAAATAACCCTCTTTTTTTTGGTCAAGATTTTTTGGATGAGTCTGGCCCCCTTCCAAAAACGATACTACGTGCTTGTACGTTAAGCTGATTTTTCATTATTTATAAATAATTAGGTAATTTAATTTTGAATAAAATTTCAGTGGCGTCGGAAGCAAATTAAAAGTGTGGTTGGGGGGGGGGGAGCGGATAGACTAACCCTCAGAAATGTTGACAAGCAAAAAAAAAAAACCTATTCACAAATCCTGAAAATCCTAATGGGTGGGGGTGGGGGGAAGTATACCTATAGTTACCAAAAAAAAATTTACCTACCAAAAATTTTCTTTTTGCAAATCATCAAATTCCTAATCCGTGGGGGGGGGGGGGGGGGCGGAGGGGAGGGGGGGGGGGCTAGTATACCTATGACTCCAATTTCTCAATATTTCCATCTTTTCAAGGTAAATTTAGGAACATTAAGTTTGCTGCGAGAAAAAGTTAGGGGGGGGGGGGGGAGATGAACTCTCTCTGATGCCATGTGCCTAATGCTTAGGTCTAACTTTACAAAAAAAGGGGGAGGGGGCTGAGAGGGGGGCTACCAAAAGGGGGGCTAAGGGCGCTACCAATTTTTTTCTCTCGCAAATCATGAAATTTTCAATCCGATGGGGGAGGGGGGGGGGGGGCACTAGTATACCTATGACTCCAACATCTCAATATTTCCATCTTTTCAAGGTAAACTTAGGAACAATTAACTTTGCTCCGAGAAAAAGTGTGTGGGGGAGGGGGGGGGGGGGAGGAAGATCCCTGTCTGGTGCTATGTGCCTAATGCTTAGGTCTAACTTTGCAAAAAAGTGCTGCTACCAAAGGGGGGGGGGGGGCTAAGGGCTTGGCTAATGAGCTAAGGGGGGCTACCTAAATAAAAATCGCAAATCATAAAATTTCCTAATCCGTAGGGGGGAGGGGGGGGGGGCTTGTATACCTATGACTCCAACTTCTCAATATTTCCATCTAATAAAGGTAAATTTAGAAACAATTATCTTTGCTGCTTGAAAAAGGGGGGGGGGGCTGAACCCTCTCTGATGCTATATGCCTAATACTTTGGTCTAACTTTGCAAAAAAATGGGGGAGGGGCATAGGGATAGGGGTGGTCTACCAACAAATGTTTTTCGCAAATCATGAAATTCCTAATCCGTAAGGGGGGGGGGGGGTAGTATACCCATGACTCCAACTTCTCAATATTTCCATCTTTTCAAGGTAAATTTTGGAACATTAACTTTGCTGCGAGAAAAAGTTGGGGGGGGGGGTTGAACCTTCTCTGATGCCATGTGCCTAATGCTTAGGTCTTACTTTAAAAAAGGGGGGGGGTAAGGGAGGAGGGCTATCAAAAGGGGGGCTACCAATTTTTTTTTCGCAAATCATAAAATTTCCGAGTAGGGGGGGGGGGAGGGGGGGGTAGTATACTTATGACTCCAACTTCTCAATATTTTCATCTTTTCAAGGTAAACTTAAGAACAATTAACTTTGCTCCGAGAATAAGTGGGGTAGGGAGAGGGGATGGACCCTGTCTAGTGCTAGGTGCCTAATGCTGAGGTCTAACTTTGCAAAAAATGGCTGCTACCAAAGGAAGGGGAGCTAAGGGCTTGGCTAATGGGCTAAGGGGGGGCTACCTAAAAATATTTTTCGCAAATCATGAAATTCCTAATCCGTAAGGGGGGGGGGGGGGGGGCTAGTATACCTATGACTCCAACTTCTCAATATTTCTATCTAATAAAGGTAAATTTAGTAACAATTATCTTTGCCTCGTGAAAAGGGGGGGGGGGTGAACCCTTTTCTGATGCTATGTGCCTAATACTTAGGTCTAACTTTCTAACTTTGCTACAAAAATGGGGGAGGGGCTAAGGGGGGGGGTCTATCAAATTTTTTGTTTCGCAAAACATGAAATTCCTAATCCGTAAAAAGGGGGGGGGGAGGGCTAGTATACCCATGACTAACACTTCTCAATATTTACACCTTTTCAAGGTAAATTTAGGAACATTAACTTTGTTGCGAGAAAAAGTTGGGGGGGGGGGGCGGGGAATGAACCCTCTCTGATGCCATGTGCCTAACGCTTAAGTCTTACTTTACAAAAAAAGGACGGGGGGTAAGGGGGCGGCTACCAAAAGGGGGCTACCATTTTTTTTTCGCAAATCATGAAATTTCCAATCTGTACAGGGGGGGGGGGAGTGGGGTAGTATACCTATGACTCCAACTTCTCAATATTTCCATCTTTTCAAGGTAAATTTTGGAACAATTATCTTTGCTCCGAGGAAATGCGGGGGGTGGGGGGGGGGGGGTGAACCCTGTCTGGTGCTATATGCCTAATGCTTAGGTCTTACTTTGCAAAAAAGGGCTGCTACCAAAGAGGGGGGCTAAGGGCTTGGCTAATGGGCTAAGGGGGCTACCTAAAAGAATTTCGCTAATCATGAAATTCCTAATCCGTAGGGGGAGGGGGGGGGGCTAGTATACCTATGACTTCAACGTCAATCTAATAAAGGTAAATTTAGGAACAATTATGAAACCTCTCTGATGCTATTGGCCTAATGCTTAGGTCTAACTTTGCAAAAAAAGGTGGGGGGCTAAATAATGAAATCCCTAATCTATAGGGGGGCCAGTATACCTAGGACGTCAAGCCCCCCCCCCCCAGCCCCCCCGGTTCCGACGCCTTTAGGAACATTAACTTTGTTGCGAGAAAAAGTTGGGGGGGGGGGGGGAATGAACCCTCTCTGATGCCATGTGCCTAATGCTTAGGTCTAACTTTACAAAAAAAAGGACGGGGGCTAAGGGAGGGCTACCAAAAGGGGGGCTACCAATTTTTTTTTTCACAAATCATGAAATTTCCAATCTGTACGCGGAGGGGGGGGGGGGTAGTATACATATGACTCCAACTTCTCAATATTTCCTTCTTTTCAAGGTAAACTTTGGAACAATTATCTTTGCTGCGAGGAAAAGTGGGGGGAATGAACCCTGTCTGATGCTTAGGTCTAACTTTGCAAAAAGGGGTGGGGCTAAGAGGGCTACCAAAAGGGGGGCTAAGGGATGGGATAAGGGGCTAAGGTAGGTTACCTAAAACTTTTTTTTTGCAAATCATGAAATTCCTTATCCGTAAAGGGGGGGGGGGGCTAGTATACCTATGACTCCAACTTCTCAATATTTCCATCTAATAAATGTAAATTTAGAAACAATTATCTTTGCTGCTTTAAAAAAGGGGGTGAATTCTCTCTGATGCTATATGCCTAATACTTAGGTCTAACTTTGCAAAAAATGGGGGAGGGGCTAAGGGGGGGGGGGGTCTATCAACACTTTTTTTATGCAAATCATGAAATTACTAATCCGTAAGGGGGGGGGGCCGGCTAGTATACCCATGACTCTAACTTCTCAATATTTCCACGTTTTCAAAGTAAATTTAGGAACATTAACTTTGTTGCGAGGAAAAGTTGGGGGGGGAACCCTCTCTGATGCCATGTGCCTAATGCTAAGGTCTAACTTTACAAAAATAGGGGGGGGGAGGGTTAGGGGGGAGGGCTACCAAAAGGGGGGCTACCAATTTTTTTCTTCCGCAAATCATGAAATTTCCAATCACGTAGGGGGGGGGGGGCGGAGGGGGGGGGTTTAGTATATTTATGACTCCAGCTTCTCCATATTTTCATCTTTTCAAGGTAAACTTAAGAACAATTAACTTTGCTCCGAGAAAAAGTGGGGTAGGGAGAGGGGGGTGGACCCTGTCTAGTGCTAGGTGCCTAATGCTTAGGTCTAACTTTGCAAAAAAGGGCTACTACTAAAGGGGGGGGCTAGGGTTTAGCTAATGGGCTAAGGGGGGCTATCTAAAAATATTTTTCGCACATCATGAAATTCCTTATCCGTAGGGGGTAGGGGGGTTTGGGGGGGGGGGGGGGGGGGCTACTATACCTATGACTCCAACTTCACAATATTTCCATCTAATAAAGGTAAATTTAGTAACAATTATCTTTGCCTCATGAAAAGGGGGGGGGGGTGTTAACCCTCTCTGATGTTATGTGCCTAATACTTAGGTCTAACTTTGCAAAAAAAATGGGGGAGGGGCTAACGGGGGAGGTCTATCAACAATTTTTTTTCGCAAAACATGAAATTCCTAATCCATAAAAGGGGGGGGGGGGGCTAGTATACCCATGACTCCAACTTCTCAATATTTACACCTTTTCAAGGTAAATTTAGGAACATTAGGGGAGGGGGGGTAGTATACCTATGACTCCAACTTCTCAATATTTCCATCTTTTCAAGGTAAATTTTGGAACAATTATCTTTGCTCCGAGGAAATGCGGGGGTGGGGGGGGGTGAACCCTGTCTGGTGCTATATGCCTAATGCTTAGGTCTTACTTTGCAAAAGAGGGCTGCTTCCAAAAGGGGGGGGGGCTAAGGGCTTGGCTAATGGGCTAAGGGGGCTACCTAAAAAAAATTCGCTAATCATGAAATTCCTAATCCGTAGGGGGGGGGGGGGGGGGGCTAGTATACCTATGACTTCAACGTCAATCTAATAAAGGTAAATTTAGGAACAATTATGAACCCTCTCTGATGCTATTGGCCTAATGCTTAGGTCTAACTTTGCAAAAAAAGGTGGGGGGCTAAATAATGAAATCCCTAATCTATAGGGGGGCCAGTATACCTAGGACGTCAAGCCCCCCCCCCAGCCCCCCCCCCCCCCCCGGTTTCGACGCCTCTGAAATTAATTAAAGATATTGTTCTAAGCAATTTGTTTCAGAGCCGATTTGATGTCGGGAAGGCAATTCGTAATTTTGTTTCATTAACTTCCGCTAATAATTTTCTTAAAGGTAAACTTTTATAAAGTTAATTTTTTTGTATTTATTTTTTTTAAATTGAAAATTAAGTACATCATATATGAGCAAATTTACGAAATGCCCAGGTATGGTATAACATGTACGGACACCTAACGGTGACAACCAAGTACATGTTTTTATCTATTTTCACATGTATATACACCTCCTTTCATATCTGTGTCCGAGTTCCTTCGGGGGCTTCTGGGAGGAGTTAATGCTGGACATTCGGGGGAGACTGCAATATAACTGTATATGTTATATGAAGTCTTCACCCATTGCACAGATGTCCTAACTCCCAGCCGGGTATTACAAAGAAAGGAGACTAACAGGCTAGGCCCCATTACTAACATTGGGGAATATGTAAATTGCATATTTTGTAAATAAGAAATAAGAATCTGCACAATTGCCCCACATAAAGTATTACTAATCCGTAAGGGGGGGGGGGGCTAGTATACCCATGACTCCAACTTTTCAATATTTCCACCTTTTCACGGTAAATTTTGGAACATTAACTTTGCTGCAAGAAAAAGTTGGGGGGGGGGGTGAACCCTATAACTCTATCTGATGCCATGTGCCTAATGCTTAGGTCTAACTTTGCAGAAAATGTGGGAGGGGCTAAAGGGGGGGGGGTCTACCAACAAATTTCCAATCCGTAAAGGGGGGGGGGGGTAGTAGGGTAATATACCTATGACTCCAACTTCTCAATATTTCCATCTTTTCAAGGTAAATTTTGGAACAATTATTTTTGCTGCGAGGAAATGTGGGGGTGGGGGGCTGAACCCTGTCTGGTGCTATATGCACAATGCTTAGGTCTTACTTTGCAAAAAAGGGCTGCTACCAAAGGGGGGGGGGGGCGCTAAGGGCTTGGTTAATGGGCTAAGGGGGGGGGCTACCTAAATAAAAATCGCAAAACATAAAATTTCCTAATCCGTAGGGGGGAGGGGGGGGGGGGCTTGTATACCTATGACTCCAACTTCTTAATATTTCCACCTTTTCACGGTAAGTTTTGGAACATTAACTTTGCTGCGAGAAAAAGGTTGGGGGGGGGATGACCCCTATCTGATGCCATGTGCCTAATACTTAGGTCTAACTTTACTAAAGAGGGCGGGGGCTAAGCGGTGGGGCTACCAAAAGGGGGGCTACCATTTTTTTTTTCGCAAATCATGAAATTTCCAATCCGTAAAGGGGGGGGGGGGGGTAGTAGGGTAGAATACCTATGACTCCAACTTCTCAATATTTCCATCTTTTCAAGGTAAATTTTGGAACAATTATCTTTGCTGCGAGGATATGTGGGGGTGAGGGGGGGGGGGGCTGAACCCTGTCTGTTGCTATATGCCTAATGCTTAGGTCTTACTTTGCAAAAAACGGCTGCTACCAAAGGAAGGGGGCTAAGGGCTTGGCTAATGGGCTAAGGGGGGGGCTACCTAAATAAAAATCGCAAATCATAAAATTTCCTAATCCGTAGGGGGGAGGGGGGAGGGTTTGGCTAATGGGCTAAGGGGGGTTACCTAAATAAAAACCGCAAATCATGAAATTCCTAATCCGTAGGGGAAGGGGGGGGGGGCTAGTATACCTATGACTCCAACTTCTCAATATTTCCATCTTATAAAGGTAAATTTAGTAACAATTATCTTTGCCTCGTGAAAAGGGGGGAGGGGGGTAACCTTCTCTGATGCTATGTGCCTAATACTTAGGTCTAACTTTCTAACTTTGCAACAAAAAATGGGGGAGGGGCTAAGGGGGTTGGGGGTCTATCAACAATTTTTTTCCGCAAAACATGAAATTCCTTATCCGTAAAAAGGGGGGGGGGGGCTAGTATACCCATGACTCCAACTTCTCAATATTTCCACCTTTTCAAGGTAAGTTTAGGAACATTAACTTTGTTGCGAAAAAAAAGTTGGGGGGGGGGGGAAATGAACCCTCTCTGATGTCATGTGCCTAATGCTTAGGTCTAACTTTACAAAAAAAGGACGGGGGCTAAGGGAGGGCTACCAAAAGGGGGGCTATCAATTTTTTTTTCACAAATCATGAAATTTCCAATCTGTACGGGGAGGGGGGTAGTATACCTATGACTCCAACTTCTCAATATTTCCTTCTTTTCAAGGTAAACTTTGGAACAATTATCTTTGCTGCGAGGAAAAGTGGGGGGAATGAACCCTGTCTGATGCTTAGGTCTAACTTTGCAAAAAGGGGGTTGGGGGCTAAGATGGCTACCAAAAGGGGGGCTAAGGGATGGGATAAGGGGCTAAGGTAGGTTACCTAAAACTTTTTTTTTGCAAATCATGAAATTCCTTATCCGTAAAGAGGGGGTGGGGGGGGGGGCTAGTATACCTATGACTCCAACTTCTCAATATTTCCATCTAATAAATGTAAATTTAGAAACAATTATCTTTGCTGCTTTAAAAAAGGGGGTGAATCCTCTCTAATGCTATATGCCTAATACTTAGGTCTAACTTTGCAAAAAATGGGGGAGGGGCTAAGGGGGGGGGGGCGGTTTATCAACACTTTTTTTCCGCAAATCATGAAATTACTAATCCGCAAGGGGGGGGCGGCTAGTATACCCATGACTCCAACTTCTCAATATTTCCACCTTTTCAAGGTAAATTTAGGAACATTAACTTTGTTGCGAGAAAATGTTGGGGGGGGGTATGAACCCTCTCTGATGCCATGTGCCTAATGCTAAGGTCTAACTTTACAAAAATAGGTGGGGGGGGGGGTAGGGGGGAGGGCTACCAAAAGGGGGGCTACCAATTTTTTTTCCGCAAATCATGAAATTTTCAATCCGTATGGGGGGGGGGGGGGTGGGGGGCGGAGGGGGGGGGTAGTATACTTATGACTCCAACTTCTCCATATTTTCATCTTTTGAAGGTAAACTTAAGAACAATTAACTTTGCTCCGAGAAAAAGTGGGGTAGGGAGAGGGGGTGGACCCTGTCTAGTGCTAGGTGCCTAATGCTTAGGTCTAACTTTGCAAAAAAAGGGCTACTACTAAAGGGGGGCTAGGGCTTGGCTAATGGGCTAAGGGGGGCTATCTAAAAATATATTTCGCACATCATGAAATTCCTTATCCGTAGGGGGGGGATGGGGGTGGGAGGGTTGGGGGGGGGGGCTACTATACCCATGACTCCAACTTCTCAATATTTCCACCTATTCTAGGTAAATTTAGGAACATTAACTTTGTTGCGAGAAAAAGTTGGGGGGGGGGGGGGAATGAACCCTCTCTGATGCCATGTGCCTAATGCTTAGGTCTAACTTTACAAAAAAAAAGGACGGGGGCTAAGGGAGGGCTACCAAAAGGGGGGCTACCAATTTTTTTTCGCAAATCATGAAATTTCCAATCTGTACGGGGGGGGGGGGGGGGGGGGTAGTATACCTATGACTCCAACTTCTCAATATTTCCTTCTTTTCAAGGTAAATTTTGGAACAATTATCTTTGCTGCGAGGAAAAGTGGGGGGAATGAACCCTGTCTGATGCTTAGGTCTAACTTTGCAAAAAGGGGGGTGGGGGCTAAGGGGGCTACCAAAAGGGGGGCTAAAGGATGGGATAAGGGGCTAAGGTGGGCTGCAATATAACTGTATATGTTATATGAAGTCTTCACCCATTGCACAGATGTCCTAACTCCCAGCCGGGTATTACAAAGAAAGGAGACTAACAGGCTAGGCCCCATTACTAACATTGGGGAATATGTAAATTGCATATTTTGTAAATAAGAAATAAGAATCTGCACAATTGCCCCACATAAAGTATTACTAATCCGTAAGGGGGGGGGGGGGGGCTAGTATACCCATGACTCCAACTTTTCAATATTTCCACCTTTTCACGGTAAATTTTGGAACATTAACTTTGCTGCGAGAAAAAGTTGGGGGATGACCCCTATCTGATGTCATGTGCCTAATACTTAGGTCTAACTTTACTAAAGAGGGCGGGGGCTAAGGGGTGGGGCTACCAAAAGGGAGGCTACCATTTTTTTTTCGCAAATCATGAAATTTCCAATCCGTAAAGGGGGGGGGGGTAGTAGGGTAGTATACCTATGACTCCAACTTCTCAATATTTCCATCTTTTTAAAGTAAATTTTGGAACAATTATCTTTGCTGCGAGGAAATGTGGGGGTGGGGGTGGGGCTGACGTACACCTCCTTTCATATCTGTGTCCGAGTTCCTTCGGGGGCTTCTGGGAGGAGTTAATGCTGGACATTCGGGGGAGACTTGCAATATAACTGTATATGTTATATGAAGTCTTCACCCATTGCACAGATATCCTTACTCCCAGCCGGGTATTACAAAGAAAGGAGACTAACAGGCTAGGTTCCATTACTAACATTGGGGAATATGTAAATTGCATATTTTGTAAATAAGAAATAAGAATCTGCACAATTGCCCCACATAAAGTTTATGGCAAAATAAATGCTGAAATTACTGCTAAATGAAATTTTATTAAAAATTGTTTGTTTGTTAGGGAAAATCCTGCACCTTTGAGATTACAGATACCGAAACTGTAGTTATAGGATATTTTAGATTTATTCCAGCTACATAAATAAACAGAACGAAGACATTTTATTTTCATTTCAATATTTGGTGTTTTAGATTAGTATTTTATATCTTGACAATAAAAAATCTTTCATTATTTTACAATTGAAAAAAGGTATTAAATGTTAAGGAAAAAAGATAAATTCGGTTGGTATTTTGATTACATACGATACTCATTCTAATTGATATAACATGGGTATAGTCCACTAATGCATTTTCCATAGGCGGTTATGTTAACGTTCGAGTTTATTTTGCATTCTGTTTTTTTTTTTAATATAAATTAATATTATTAAAAATGTCACGAAAATTATGAGGTCTTTTTAACGCACATTCATTTTATCTAAATAAGTAATATCTTTTAAAAAAAATGAATGTGCGTTAAAAAGACTTCATAGTTTCTAAAATTATTCAATATCAATAGCTAAGTACAATGAAGATGGCATTCTAAAAATGTATGGAGCCGATATACATACCGTATATCGGCACATTGGATTCCTGTGCATGCTATATGAAAAAGAAACTCGCCAAAAGTCGATCTTTCTTTTCCCCTCTGATAAGAGAGATAACTTTTGTAGAAAATAATCTCACCTTGTGTCTGTTAACTCACAATTATTAAGGTACGTAAACAATAAGGGAAGCAGTGCTGGGCCCCAATTTATGTTGAACGGCGATATTTTTTGAATATTCAATTATAAAAATGGAAATTTGAACAGAACGAACTAAACCCAAACGTTTGGCAATTAAATAAGTAAAGAAAACTTTTACAAAAAGATGTAAGAAGGGAATCAAAATTTTAATGAGGGTTAGTATACCCCTTCCCTTCCTAATGGATTAATTTTTGGATCAGTACCTCTCACCCTCCCCCCAAAAATACATACATGTAAGCCCCGAGAACAAAATTGTATATACAGTGTACAGATATTTATTTTCACAACATTTTAATAGCGATTGTAAAAGCCCATGGATTGATTGTATTCAAAGAATTTTGAACATGTGCGGGCTACATTATGTCTGGCAGAACCATAATTTTGTCAATATAGAATGGTTATCTGCTACTGTAAACCAAAGATTAAAAGACCAATTTATGCAAATATGGTCAAATGATATAAATTGTTCTTCCAGAGGTCAAGTGTATAAAATTTTAAAACCATATTTTGGCTTTGAGAAGTATCTTGATATTTTACCTGTAAAACTAAGAAAAAAATTCATTAAATTTCGTACATCAAACCATCGTTTTCCTGTAGAGACAGGCAGATGGTATAACATTCCTTTGAATGAGAGGTTATGTCTTTTGTGTAATAAAGGTCTTATTGGAGATGAATTTCATTATATTTTAGAATGTTCGGCACTAGAAGAAATAAGGAAAAAATACATAAACACAAAATATTGGAAAAGACCAATTTTTTTTTTAAGTTTTCTGAACTCATGACTAATTGCAATTGTAAATCGCTAAGAAAATTATGTGTATTTATTTCAAAAATTTTTGATGCTGTCTGCTCCTCTTAGTTGTTTTCCTATTATGATCCTTTATACTAAAATCTAATATAAGTAGTGATTCTATAGTCTGTTCTTTTTTATTTATATTTTTTCCCTGTATGAAAATGTACCTGTTTGTCTGTACCTCTGACGATTTGTATTTGTATGTATTATATATATGTTCCTCTTGTACCAAATTATTTGGTCTGAGTAAATAAACTGAACTTGAACTTGAACTTGAACTAAAAAAAAAATCAGGCTCCCAATTAATTGGACAAGTAACTTTATTAAAAACATTTAAAAATCAATCAATTAAAAATAAAATCAACCAATTAAAAATCTAATTAATTATAAATATTACAAACTTATTGTTTAATTTTTTTGCACCAACTTGTAATCAATGCTATAGCTTTTAATAATTTAAACCATTACATGCTAACCTAAACTATACTTATTTTCACAAGTAAATTTGGTCTTTCAAAATTCTTTTAATATTTATTATTTATTACACTAAACATGTACGCTGGTTTGAACAATAGTTATTATAAGAGCCGCCAAACGTTTTTTTCTATTCATTTAAGTTACACTAAGTTACTAGTTAAACATATTTATTTACTTATTATAAAGTTCCCTTTATTTTCCTGTTCTTTTCAAATGGGCTAGATCATGAAATCTCATTCATGAGATTTTTGTATCAATGAAGATGATAGGTTTGTTAATGTAGGTGCAATATCAATAATATTCTGTAAACCTGTAATACTATAATATTTATACAATCTTGTTTTTTGCCCCTGCTCTTTTTTTTCCTTTGCTCTGTCAGTTATATATTTCGACACAAAAGCAGTATAATATAATAGATGCTTAAAAAATAAAAAGTTGAAATAAAATATTTGTTTTTTTTAACCCTTCATTAGTTTTAGTGGAAAAAAGTGCACAAAATTGAAAAGAACATTGACCAATGGCTCAATCGGCTAATTTCTCTTTGTTATCAAAATATGGGAAACAAATATATAATTTTATTTATATAAAAAATCAGTACTACCATAAAGTTCATACGAAAAGACAATGTTGATAAAATTTTCTTTTCTGCATGAAGATTATTTAATATTTTATCTATAGACGTTGGCTCTATAAATAGATAATGCACATCGCTTTAGTTTATTCAATAGAAATAACAGGAAAAGTTATGTTTGTACATGTAAAAGCTCACATCGTCATTCAATGTTAATGTTTTTTCCGTATTAACAGCTGCATCCTCTGTATAAGGAACTCACCTGAAGCCGGAATGGCAAGGGGACGGTAAAACTCTGACTCACCCCCAATTTAATCTAATCTATAAACCTTCCTCATGCATTTTTGGCATAAAATGTTACCAATGTACACGTTCTTTGCAATGAACGAACTGCATCTACTTCTCCAACAATTGTGTCATTTGCTATAGATGTTCTGAAAAGCAAACGCATCAGTTTTTCCATGATTTTGACGTTGCACATTACAATAAGTGAGGTACATGTATATACTTTTCTCCATAGATACATATATATTTAAGTCAAAGAGCAAATGCCATTTGATATCAATATCAAAGTTTAATATACAAAATGTACAATTCTTCATAAAAGATAAACGGTGTTAATAGATGCTGCTTTAAATTAAAAAATAACAACAACAAAGTATGCCTACAGATGATTTTTTAAGGGACAGAGACTGGTCAAAGTCTAGGCCAAAAACAATGCAGATATATACAATTTTACTGAGAAAATGCTTCAAAGATAAATATTTTCATAAAGATATAAATTTTTAAATTGCATGAGCAAATGATATGTTCAAAATGCAAATTTGAAAAATTCAAAATATGTACGATAGAAATAGACAAAAAACTTTCAAAAAATGATCTTTTCCGGCAAATGCCGGTCAATGCTTTTGTTATTTGTAACAGTTCCCTTTAAGTGTCAAATGTACAGTGATAAGCAAGATACAGGGCTCCCAATTCTTTTTAATGTAAACAAGACTCATTGCCATGGTTTTGTTTACACAGATTCAATATTACTGTAAAAAAATCTCTTTCGAGCTGATTTGTCTATATCATTTTCAGAATATAAAAAACATTTCCTAACACATTCATTTTAGGTCTAAAACTGGACTTTTCAATTCAAATTTCCTAACACATTCATTTTAGGTCTAAAACTGGACTTTTCAATTCAAATTGTTTTCAAACCAAAGAATTTGTAAGCTTTGTAACTCGATTATAAAACTCAACGAATGACACTTCAATTTTGATTGCAAAGAAACTCAAAGAAACTCTCATCAGCTTGTTTTTTTAAAACAAGATTAGTTCAGGAATGTAGAATATTCACACAAATATTAGAGGGACAGAATTTTAAGAAAAGCTTTGGACAAGAAATGAAAATGCCCTACTGAAGCATTGAATACATTAAAATCAGTTGAAAATTATTTTTGACCAAAATCGCGATCATGCCTCTTTAAACGCGTCTAACCAAGCAATTAAGTGACGAAAAGAATAATAATATAACAATATATGGGATCCAGATAAAAAGCAAAACAATACAGATAATATAAGTTTTACAGCTCATTGAAACAATTAATTCTTTACAGACGAGCCATATTAATTTAATATTAGTAAATAGATAATTATAGAAGATGAAATTTGATTAGACTCCCAATTATACTTACAACGCACAATGCAAAACGTCGAGAAGAAAATTCCAGCTAGCTTAGCGACAAACCCAGGACACAAGAAAACATTAAAAAACTTTAGTAAAGAATCAAAATCCACTGTCATTTTAATAAAAACTAAAGAAATGTTATCCTACAGAACACTGTAAAATCCTGAATATTGCTTTTATTTAAACATTTATAAATGGTTTGGACAAAAATTAAAAAAACGCACGAGATTTGTTTGAATTATTAATGTAAAACTAAAGTAAATAAAAAGCAATGAAGTCAATGAAGGGAACTGTGATGATTATGATATGATTATGAAATCGATCTTGACGATATTGACGATATCCCTGCGAACGAAATTTTACAAGTTGTCAGTAGGCTGAAAGATAATGATACCCCAAAGTATGACAGGTTATGTAAGAAATAAATATGTACATCAGAATTACATGTTTTGTCATGGTATATTGCCTTTTTTAATTTGGTTCATGCATTATGCTTATTGGTATTATTAAACCAATATTTTAAAAAAGGCTACCAGAAATTACAAAGAAACTCAAAGAAACTCTCATCAGCCTGTTTTTTTTTAAACAAGATTAGTTCAGAAATGTAGAATATTCACACAAATATTAGAGGGACAGAAATATATGTAATTTGTTTATACAAATCATTTAATATCTGACAGCTTTTACTCAATTTGATTCTCATTAAGATGTGCATGTTTACGCGCCTTCACGTATGCCCCATTACAAATGTTATAAATGGATATGCACAAGCCGGTGTAAAGTAGAATTAATGACCCCCGTGGAATAATTGACCGGGGGTCATTTTTCAACGTAGAAAATTTTTAGCATATTTAGTCTAGCCGAAAATGTTTGTCTATTAACTTGTTCCGGACAAGTTGCATATTGCATCACATATTGCATCACAATCTAAAATGCAATGAAATTCATCGACTATACGTTTTGTTTTACAGCGAGGACAAAATGGAATACCTTCCCATCTTCCCAGTTTAACTGGTAGGGGTGCAAAACACAGTTTTATATGTAACGTTATAAGGACGTTTTCAGATGAGGGGCAAGCAAAACTGCCCCCTATAAAAATAAATTGTTAAAACATGTTACATATATATCTATATATCAATAGAAAGATAAAATCGTGAATTTTTTTAATATTAAAAAATAATGCACATGTAACTTAATGCTAGAATTTATTTGGCACTCAAAACATGCGGAAAATAGACAAAAGGATGCCTCTAAATGCAGTACACCCATGCATTTTAGGCTCCCCCTAAAACAAAATGCAACTAAATCAGCCATTTTTATTTATGTACATTTTCAAGAACAAGTCCTTAGGCATCATTTCATAGTATTTTCAGGGAACATTCGCCAGCTTTTTAAAGAGCTATGTTACCCGCTAAAAAATTCATGAAATTATGTATGTGTAAAATCCGGATGTTTTTGGAGTTACCGCCCTTTATTTTAGAGTCTCACAAAATTAATTTTTAGAATTTGTCTACATACTTTTATCATGTATTCGAAAGATAATTCACTATATTATACAACTGAGAGTATAAAAATTTGATTTTCATGTATACCGCATAAAAATAGCAGGAAAATTCCTACCCATCATGCTTTTCCCCAGAGAAAACCCCCCAGGATTTTATACGAAACTGTGTTTAGCTACCTAGATTGGTGATATGAAGTACGAAATTATACAAGAATTTTTTTGGAATTTCAGGGGTGAAAATATAATTAAGATTCAATTTTTCATTAAATTATGACTGAGGAATTTTTTGAAACTATGCAAGTACATTTTCTGTTAAAATGATTTTCAGTTATCAATCATATCCTTATATAGTGCACTGTATTGATTTTGTTGAAAGTATAATGATTCAACACAATTATTTGATTTTAAAACTAGAATTATTGTTTTATTTGTTGTTATTGTGTTAATTTGGTTTCCTCTTCTTTTTAAATATGTTCTATTGAAACTTTTATAACTAAAGTTTTTTTTAAACTAAATTTTATGTGAAAGAACACTTGATTAAATATTTCTTTTCCTTTTTTTACACTAAAGCTAAATCTTCATACTGAATAAAATGCAATATGATATAATGCATGCTTGACATGTTCAAAATCTTTTTGAAGTTATATTCATAGTTGATTGTAAACAATTTGGTATCTGCTTGTGAATGAAAATAATAGAATATTTTTTTAGTTAAAGTATAGAGCAATTGGGAGTATTTAAAAGAAATTTATATACTGTACATGTTTTCATAAATTCATTTCATACATCATACATAAAAGACGCAGTAACACATGGAAACAGATAAATTCAGGTGATTTTAATTTTTTCATTATGAACTATATATGCAAAATAAATGTGAAAATTATATACTCAGTTTTTGTCTTCTGTTATTTGTCATTTTTATCACAGTGCAGTGCTAATGCTTGCATTTCTGATCCAGTGTTTACTTTTCTCTTAAATATTTAGGAACATCACAGATACCGGGTACATACAGGTATACATTGAAAAAATATGTGTCACTAGTCACCCGCAAAAGTTAATGATCATCATGGCATACACAATTTATACAATGAAATATCATAAATAAGTTGGTGGCTTTCAACTTAAGCACGTAATTGCTGAAGAATCCATAAAAACAATTCAACAGCTTCCTCTGTTTCACAAGGTATTGATTTTCCTCCTTGTCTCATAAGGTCCATTAAATGAGCTAGGGTATCCTCTCTACATCCAAACTTGTTGGATAATTCACAGAAATTTTTCATTGCTTCTATGTCATCTATTTCTACTGGAAACTTGTAATCAACAGCATCTACAATAAAGTTTAAACAAAGTTCATTTTAAGCATTAAAAAAACCCTGATAACCATCATTAACATGAGAACCATATGGTTCACAAATCTTTGAGAAATGCAAAGAATTTTTTAATCTATATAGTTTGTATATGTAACATTTTAACAGGTATGCAGTACCATACATATTAAGAGAGGTATATAGCTCACTTAGGGATTTTCCATGAAAGACTAAGTTATTCTACACCACATCAATAAAATCTGAAGGTGTGTTGAGGATATACTGTAAATAGGAAAATAGTATGCAATAAAACATCTGTCATTTGAACCAATTTAAACCAAAGAAACCTGATAAAAACTTTATTTTACAGATGTAGTACACATTTACATTAATTTAATTTGGTCTTTGTACTGAAAATTAAAGCTCCTTAATTCAGTTTTATATCAATTGATACTTTTAAACAATGGTCATGCTAAGTATGTGTATAATAATAGAAATTTCAGTAGTTTTCCTGGTCAATTAAGCCATATTTCAATGAAAATAAATGATGTACAAAATTTGTTAAGAAAACAAATGATATTAAAAGGGTATCGTACATGTTATTTTGCCTCAATAAAATTTGCCCCTGACGTCTGAGGTGGGGATGATTGTATTATGACTATACGACTTTTACATCGCTTGTAATAGAGGTCATAATGTTTTGGCAAATCAAAAATAGACCTGTGAACATTTCGTTCAGTTCCCTTTTTTAAACTTACCCATGATGCATTTGGTTTGGGTTTTTTTGTATGACCTTAAAGAGGTTATTTTTATATACTTTGAATATTTCTAACTTTGAAAGGAGACTGATTCTGCTTGTGTAATTAGGCAAAGGTCTATAACCTTCTGAGATAATTGGTTTACTAGTAGTAATTATTTCTTTACCCCCATCAGATAAACAAGCTACACATATATGCAGGTATTGTTGGCCCTGTGTAAACTCACAGGGCTAACAAACCTTTGCAAGCCAAAATTAGGACAAAATATGTATTTACTTTCGATCAGCTTCATTGAACTATATATAGGTTTATAACATTGTTTTACCATAAAGCTCTGGATTGAAGAACATGATATCTGGCTTTCCTGAGGGACATTCTACAACATTTTTTGATTGATGTCTGATATTGTGAGTATTCCAATCTTTTCTGATGTGATCCAAATCCCTTTGTAATATGGCCATAAAGCAAAATCTTAAACATTCTCTGCATAAAAGAAAAACATCAATTTCAACTTCTAAATAATGTTTTCTTTAAAAAAAGCAAGGAACAGGTGTTTTATTTATTTTCTTTTTACCGTATATAGATTATATAGCAATGCACAGCCAACTTTAAATAAGCATAACTATCATCTCTTTAAACATATTTTATGAAGATATTAATTCCTCGCGTTTAATTGGGAATCTAGCTACAGTAATCTAGCTTAATATGGCACAGGAAAAAATTATAACTATTTTTGGTGGCTAAATCTTTCATTTGCTGTGACTATGTTTGGGTTGATGATAAAGATTTAATTGATCAAAATATATTACAATTTTGATATATATGATGTGCTGTGAGTTTTAAAAGTCAAGAGGAGAATACACAAGTGCTCTTCAAACAAAAATTCACATCTTAGAAAGCCTGGTTGTCATTTCAAAGGCCTAGCTTATACAAAATCATTTGAAGAAAGTTTATTCTAATCTAATATATTGCATGTAGAATATTTTCTAGAAGATTAATGGAAATCCCAAAATTAAATTAACTTACATATGCATGGGGTTTCCACATGTGAAATATCTCTAAATCTTTGAAAAAGTCTATCCAATATCCAACACCCAATTGACGAAGTGATCTCCACCATCGCTCTATTCTCTATATTAAAAAAAAGGTTTTACTGCACAATATAACTATCAATAGAACAATACAATATATATATTCCTGACAATACATGTAAATATAAAATTCCCAAATAATAAAGGTACCAGATATCCATGAAAAAATGCAATGGTACACATGTTTAGGGAAATTCTATTGTCAACGGAGTTACAATGTGACAATTTTTCCAGTACATGCAATATATGTACAAAAGAAGTCAAATTTTAAAACTGCACAATTCTAATAAAAATATGAAAATAAAATAATAAAAATGCATATAAGCCTTGTTTTTGGAACACGTATACATGTAAAAAAATATTGACAACTAAAAAAAACACACTCATTCATACAAATGCAGTATTAACATTGGCGATTTGCCTGCCTACAGCCTCTGGGACTCTGCTTCTAGCAGAGCATGGCTAACAAGAGGCCCATTGGCTACATTTGCTGATCAGCAATTCTCAAATATTCCAAGATTTGACAATCCATATAACAATAATTCATGTAAAGAGAAGATGCAGTAAAGGAACAATGCATCAATCTTGTTATCCGATAAAAAATAAACACACCAAAGATAAGAAACTTGGAAAAGAATAATGATTAAAGATTTTACTATAAATAATAATGAAATCCAAAAGTAGGGATGCCCCATTAATGGTACAGGCCATGCCGGGGTTATGGTTTTTAATAATTTAGAATATACATGTACACTATATATGACTGTATATTATTATAATGGCAGAATATTTACCTGGTTTGATGTGGAACTTCCAATGATCACACTTTTATCTCCAGCCATAGCATCATCATCATTCCAACGAAAAGCCTTCTGCATGTCTTCAATGTGACCATTTTCTGTTCCAGCATCTATTCTAATGCATCTTGGTACTCCTGAATTGGAAAATTTTGATGAATTTAACAACAGTTAAAGTTCTAAAAGATTAATTAAATCCAATTTAAAACTAGAGGTACTCTGATCAAGTTCACAAATGATACCCCCTGCTAAGAACATATACCTGGTAACTCAAATATTTCTTTATTAGATAGTAATGGATGCATGGTCTTTCTAATAGTGACCTGAAACTTGCACATATGACCAAAGCTCAAGGTCATGACATATTTACAGTTCACAAGCAATCTTTGTGTCAATTTTAGTTTCTAATCATATTTCATCACAAGATATATTCTAGACAGGAATTCCTAATTTTTTAGTAAATGACCTTCAACTTGCCCAATTGACCTGAGGTAAAAAATCATGACACACCCTCATCTTTGTGTGAAGTAAGAACATCCAACGTTCCTCCATAATAAAGATATGGACTGGACAGATTGCACAGAGATGGATGGATGGACAGATGGATGGACACTTCGTTTGTGTGTGTGTGTGTGTGTGTGGGGGGGGGGGGGGTATGATATTAACATTTCACAAAATCTGCATTACACCTCCTACCAAATAGAAACTGCAATATATGCCAGAAGATAGATTTTTTTTAAAGAATTGTTACCGTTATTTAATTTGCATTGTTTTAAATTTTAATAATCTATAGAGACGTTGTTTAGAATACATGTATTACAGTCTAAAGATAGAATGCAATATATTGTATAAGTTGGGGCTATATGAACCATGTACCGGCCGTATATCATATCATGGATAGTATAGTAGTAGGACACTTGATTATACATGTATAGTGTTGCAGGGTCCTGGGTTTGACTTACTGGTCAAGCCACCAAATTTTTCTTTCCTTCTACATTTACTGTACAAATATATTGTATCCCACTAAAACTATCTAACCAAGTTTATGAAGTAAGAAACATATATATGTTTACTGGCTGTGAGGCACATTCATTTGTTGATTTTTCCCATATCATGGATAACATGCCACATTTTGATTAGTTCTTTTACATACATGTACTTAAGAATAAAATCTATAAAAATTTGCATGCACGTGTTTTTTCCTAAAACTAAAGAACCATGTTTTTTTCATTTGTGAGCTGAGAAAAGTCAAATTAATTCATGAAAATGACAAATTTGCACTTGACAATTATGCAGTCATTAATGATAAAATTCTTACAGTTTTAAAGTCAGTACCTGCTATTTCCTCAACATAGTGCAGAAAGTATGAGGCAACTACCTTTGGATTGTTATTTGTTCTAGCAACTCGTAACCAAAGGATGCGACGAGAAAACCTACCATAAAAACAAAATTTAAATGAAACATGTACCATATAATACTACATGTAGTAATAATGTCAATTATCATATCTTAATGAAATAAAATGTACATAAAATATATCATTTTTACAAATCTTTACAAGTACATATGAATTTCAATTATCAATTTATGATGTCAGCATGAACTGATAATACATGTACTGAAATTATAAAAAATTCTTGTTTATTCACCCACAAATTGCTCCATGAATGCAAAATCCAACTTATCATATCCATCAATATGAACAAGAAAATTGGGTCCTTGGTTATAATACTGGCGTCTGGATAAACAATGCTGTGACCTAAGGGACACTCCCTCTGGATCTAAAATTCTAAGGGCACACATTGTTGTATTCCTGCATAAATAACAGAAAAATGTTGTATGTTATTTTTCTTTTATTTCAACAAGTATTTTTCACTGTTAATGTATTAAATAAGAACTATTTATTAAATATGCCTTTGCCCGTTTCTTGTATTTTTGTGTATATACATTCCAACAAATATTCCATGTTTTAAAAATAATCTCCTAGATAAACTACGGCAACCTAAATTCTTTGAGCCTTCTTTAATCTCCATCTAAAACAATAGTAATAGATTACTTAAACCCTGACATGCATACTAGTACCTAACATGTGTGTACGTCTTAATAATATAAAAGCTCTGGTTAGAGTGAGAGTACTCTTGTATTCAATTATTATTAATTTGTCATATGTTTAAACCACAAGACATCTTTTAAATACCTGAATTAATTATTCAATTTTACCTGGATAACAGGAATGATTTCATCTAAACTCCAATTTCCAACTTTTTTAAGATCTAAATTTCTTAGACGCCTTTTCAGTGTACGGTAACGATGTACATACTTATGATCATCTGATCTGAGGCATGTAGCATAGTTTTAAGTGGGTGGGGGAGCCTTCCGAAATAATATTGACAAAGGTGACATCAGAGATGTATGATATACCACAGGCACCTGAATTTTTAACAATTATCGGTAGTCGCTTAATTAATAAGTCAAATATTGTTATACAGTCATGTATAACTTTAATTTTCTTTTAAGTTTTGGAATTCAGCTGTAATTCATAATAGATGGCTTCCCTTAATGAATCGTGAATTTTGGCCTAAGAGATACAATCTGTGTATTTAGGTCAGTAAGGGGGGGGGGGGGTTGGCTAGACGGGGAAGATGAGGACACCTAGTGTGTTAATAGCCTTTTGATTACAGCAGCAGGGTTTATAAACCTAGCGACAATTAGCTTTGCAGTTCTTCTAAGATCCTGAGGATGTTAGAGGCACAATTAAGAGCCGACCCCGTGAATTGGTAAATTTTATAATTGGTTAATTTGAACAGGTGATTTTGTGGTTAATAATTAGATTAGTTTTATTGGTAAATTTGGGTGAAATCTGGATTATCTACGGTGCTCCTATGGAATTCTTGAAACTTACTTTTATTAATTAGGAATTAATTTATATTACTACTGGTGATGTTTTTACACGGAGTTACAGGTGTTTAGAATCTTACAGTTAAAGAAAGCTATTGGTGGCATAGATTCACCATAGTTTTAGGACAATGGGAGTGCTGGTGATAAAGAATTGTTGGTGGTGCGATTCACCACAATCTGTTCACTAAGTTTATCACATAAATCTTCACCAGTAGTAGTCCTATAAATAATTGGGGGGGGGGGGTAATAAATGGTTTAACAGGTGTTTGAATTACTTAAGTGTTTCATTGTTTAGTTAATAGTCTTGCATTAGTTTTTAATATTTATATCACTTTATATACCTGACTTATTTCTTGTGGATATACAACACTTAAGAGGTTGCACTACAAATTACGCTATTGGCTCGTAAAAATCCGAACCCATGCAAACTTTGATGACGTTTCGAGCCGCGTCACAATATCGAAAAATTCTACCCCTACTATATATATAAATACACAAAGTGTGCAATACAATTTTGACTCTGGCTTCGATTTGCCACATAAATCAGATCCAGTTGCGTGTAGCATTGAGTTCAAATATGATATACATACACGTATCTCACTATACATTTCCTCCTAAAAGAATTGGTAATGCTATCATCTACAATTCATGCAAATCTTGAGTATTTATATATAGTAGGGTAGATTTTTTTTTATATTTGGCTCATTGAGCAACTGATTAATAAAAATTCAGGTGCCTGTGGATATACTTCCGTGTCTGACATTATTCACAGTTAATATTGAATATTTACGAGATGCTAGTGCTGACTATAATTGGACCATTGTCTTCCTAGTCATTATGTACTCCATATCTTTATTTCTGTCACCTAATAGTCTGCTTACCTTAATTCAATACCGTGGTTTAAATACATCAACATCTGGATTTCAATATATGACACTCCTTGTTGGAAATATTTTCTCAGAAGCTGGTCTTCTGCCGGAGACGCCATTTTTTATAGTTAAAATTATCTTTAAACGATAGAGAGCTCTACAAACAGTAAAGGCGAAGGCGAGAGTGCGAAGTTGCGACGGCGAGAGTGCGAAGTTGCGACGGCGATAGTAGTATCGCTCCTTCGCCTTCGCACCTTCGCACTCTCGCCGTCGCATCTTCGCACTTTCGCTCCTTCGCCGTCGCACTCTCGCACTTTCGCCTTCGCAACTTCGCACTCTCGCGCCTCGACCTAAAGGCGAAAGTGCGAAGGTCTAAGTGGCCCCATCGGAACACCATAGTATCTACTTTGCAACTATTTACTATGGATGTTTTTGAAAGGCAAAAACGCAAGATTTTTTTACGTCAGCAGGCACATATTTGAATTGAACAGATTTTGTTAAAAGGAATGGACACAAGGCTGGCTTTATGATAGATCTTACTACGCTCCGACCGTAATTATGAGCTCATAATATTAGAAAAAAAGATTCCCTATACCTTACATTTATTTTCAATTTTTACACTTTAAGACAACATTTAAAAATCAGTATTTTTATGCTTTGTTTTACTACACGGCGCAACCAATACCGTTTATTGCTTATCTTTTATGAAATTATTGGTTTCAAAATTGATTCATAATGTCATCAGAGACAAAGACAGTAGAAAATGTTAATATAACTTGTTGATTTCTTGTTTCGTTTTTATCATTTGCTCATGCAATTTGTAAAAATATTTATCTTTGAAGCATTTTCTCAGTAAAATGGTATATATCTGCATTGTTTTGGCACAGACTTTGACCAGTCTCTGTCCCTTAAAAAATCATCTGTAGGCATACTTTGTTGGGTTTTTTTTTTAATTTAAAACAGCATTTATTAACACCGTTTATCTTTTATGTACATTTTGTATATTAAAGTTTGATATTGATATTAAATGACATTTGCTCTTTGATTTAAATATACATGTATCTATTCAATTTTGTGCACTTTTTTGCACTAAAACTAATGAAGGGTTAAAAAACCAATATTTTATTTCAACCTTTTATTTTTAAGCATCTATTATATTATACTGCTTTTGTGTCGAAATATATAACTGACCGAGCAAAGTAGAAAAAGAACTGGGGCAAAAAATAAATATTTTTATTTTATTTTTTTTTTTACACCTACATTAACCTCATCTTCATTGATACAAAAATCTCATGAATGAGATTTCATGATCTAGCCCATTTGAAAAGAACAGGAAAATAAAGGGATCTTTCTAATAAGTAAATAAATAGGTTTACACAGTGTAACTTAAAAGAATAAAAAAAAACCCGTTTGGCAGCTCTTATATAACTATTGTTCAAACAAGCATACATGTTTAGTGTAAGATATAATAATAATAAATATTAAAATAAAAATTATTAAAAGCTATAGCATTGATTACAAGTTCGTGCAAACATAAACTTAGATAATGATACACTTCTTAATCAGTCTATACATTAGGAATGCTGTAAAAAAATTAAAAAACAATAAAGCGCCTGGCGGTTACCATGTTATCAACGAATATATTAAGACAACTATGGAAACCTTCTTACCCTTATATGTAAACTTTTTCAATTTGGTTTTTGATAGTGGCCTAGTCCCAGACGATTGGCTATTAGGAATAATTAAGCCAATTTACAAAGGCAAGGGCGACAGGAGTCAATCTGAAAATTATAGACCTATTACATTACTCAGTTGTTTAGGAAAACTTTTTACTAGTATAATATGTGACCGTTTTAACACCTTTGCTTACGAAATACACTTAATCAATGAAGCGTAAACAGGTTTTAGAAAGGGTTATTGTACATCAGATAATATATTTGTTATTGATTTTCTTTGTAAATATGCACTAAACAATAAGAGGAAACTATTCTGTTCTTTCATTGATTTTAAGCAAGCTTTTGATACAGTTTGGCGAGATGGACTATGGACGAAAGTTCTTAAAAGTGGGATAGATGGAAAATGTTTTAGATTTATTATTAACATGTACAAGGGTAAAAATTGGTCAACATTTATCAGATTTTTTTATGTGTAACATAGGTGTAAGACAAGGAGAAAATTTGTCACCATTTTTATTTTCTCTTTTTATTAACGATTTGGAAGATTATTTATTAAGAAACCAGTTAGAGGGTTTTACTTGTCCTTCTCTTCAAATACAGGATGATTTATTTGCTACGTTGAAACTCTGTCTACTTTTTTATGCCGATGACACTGTCTTGATATCTGAATCTGCGCCTGATTTACAAAAGGCATTAGATGTGTTTGCAAATTATTGTGATATATGGAAACTTAATGTCAATATAGCCAAAACAAAGATCCTCATTTTTTCAAAAGGTCAAAGCGTAAATTTTTGTATAAAGGAGTAACTATTGAAAACGTAAAATCATTTTGCTATTTGGGTATTGTTTTATCAAGAAGTGGAAAATTTAATAATGCTAAAAAGCATTTAGTAGAACAAGCGTCAAAGGCATTGTATGGTGTTTTACGAAAAATACGTTATTTTAGCCTACCAATTATTTGTCAGTTAGACCTATTTGACAAGGTCATTAACCCAATTTTACTTTACTCGTGCGAAGTGTGGGGTTACGAAAATTTAGATATTATTGAAAAGGTACATTTAAAATTTTTGAAATTTATTCTTAATCTTAAATCTAGTACTCCAAATTGTATGGTGTATGGAGAAACTGGAGGGTATCCATTGTCACTCTTTGTTAAGATTAAAATGATAATGTACTGGGCAAAAGTTTTGACAGCCCACGATTGTAAAGTCACTTATTGTAATCTATTGTTATTTTTATAGATGTTACAAAAATGGATCTTTTATACATCCATGGATAAAATGTATACATGATATACTCAACTCGCGCGGGTTGTCATATATATGGGAAAATCAAACAATATGTAGTTATAACTGGCTTTTAGTTTAGTCAATAGTTAAAGAAATATTACAAAATCAATTTGTACAAGATTGGAGAAGTATCGTAGATAACTCACCAAAATGTATTAATTATAGAATTTTTAAAACAAATCTCAATTTAGAAAAGTACTTGTTGATTTTACCTACAGATCTACGGATTACGTTTACAAAATTACGAACATGTAATCATCGATTCCCCATTGAAACAGGTAGATGGCATAATATTGAAAAACATTTAAGAAAATGTACAATGTGTGATTCTAATAGTATTGGGGATGAATTTCATTATATTTTAGAATGTTCACATTTTGTAAACGACAGAAAAATGTTTTTACCCAAGAGATTTTATGAAAACCCAAATATTATAAAATTTAACGAGCTCATGAATACTTTTAATGTAGAAAAACTAAAAAAAACTCAATATTTATTAAGAAAATTTTCAAAGTCTGTTCTTCCAGAAACCAACTTTAACAAGATATTGTATTGTGATTTTAACCTTTTTTTGTCATTATTACTTCTACTGTACATGTGATCCTTGACTGTATTCGTGTACATTTGTATATACTGATTTTGAACCTCAAATACCAGTGAACTGGTCTTGAGCTTTAAGAATTGAAAATTGAAAAATTGCAAAAAAATCAAACAATAAGATTGTAATATTTATAATTAATTAGATTTTTAATTGGTTGATTTTATTTTTAATTGATTGATTTTTAATTCTTTTTAATAAAGTTAATTTTTTGGGGGAGGGTGAGAGGTACTGATCCACTTCTTCGGAAAAAAGTTCCTAAATGACAAAGGGTATATACATGTATATTGTGCGAACACTATCTTTTATAATATATAAAAAGCAATAAAAATATAACCTGCTCAGTTGATAATACAGTAAGTTCAGAGAACGCTAAAAAAACATGAAAGAAGTTTTTACTATCAAAAAATTCAGTGTGCTTCTGGGCTAAATCGCTAAATTATTTGTATGAGCTAACGTGTATTTATTCTTATCTATTATTTATTTAACGTGTGTATCTATTCACGTGTCGACAAATAACCAATGTAACAAGCACAATATGATTCGCTTCTTACATCTTTTTGTAAAAGTTTTCTTTATTTTGGCAATTAAATAAATTGCCAAACGTTTGGGTTTAGTTCGTTCTGTTCAAATTTCCTTTTTTATAATTGATTATTAAAAAAATATCGCCTTTTAACATAAATTGGGGCCCAGCACTGCTTCCCTTATTGCTACATACCTTAATAATTGTGAGTTAACAGAAACAAAAAGAGATTATTTTCTACAAAAGTTATCTCTCTTATCAGAGGGGAAAAGAAAGATCGACTTTTGGCGAAGTTTCTTTTTTATATAGCATGCACAGGAATCCAATGTGCATACCGTATATCGGCTCCATACGTTTTTAAAATGTCATGTTCATTGTACTAAACTATTGATATTGAATAATTTTAGAAACTATGAAGTCACATTCATTTTTTTTAAGATATGACTTATTTAGATAAAATGAATGTGCGTTAAAAAGACTTCATAGTTTTCGTGACATTTTTAATAACAATAATTCATATTTAAAAAAAAACACAATGACTTGATATAAATGCATTATATCTATAGTTATTAAATACAATTTGAGTAAGATATATTCAAAAGCAAAACAATAGAGCATATAACCTAACATAAAAGTGACGTTGATTAGATTATAACGTAACGTCGCAAGGCGAGGGGATAAAAAATTCCATAGCTTTAAATGCCAGATTAAGATAGTTATTGATAGATAGTTATTTGATCTTCATGAAACTTCAACTTTAATCTTCTGACAAATATAAGTATAAATCCATTAAAATCTGGAAATTTGTAAACAAAGGCCATTTTTTCATGGGTGCAATCATATGAAAAAAATAATAAAATTAACTCAAGTTATATATATTGATTCGTTTTTGTGCTTTTATGCTGTTGAATTAGGTTTACAGTAAACCTCAATTCTGAGCTCTACTCAGATAAATCAGAGAGGTGTGCAAGTGATTTGAAAATTTTGAGCCTAGCTTAAGCCTAGATTACCTTGATCCAGGCTTAAGCCAAACGTATGCAAGTGGCCATAATGAAATGAAAATAAAATGTCTTCGTTCTGATTATTTAAGTAGTTGGAATAAATCTAAAATATCCTATAACTACAGTTTCGGTATCTGTCATCTCAAATTTTAATTCTAGCATTAGGCACCTAGCACTAGACAGGGTCCACCCCCTCTCCCTACCCAACTTTTTCTCGGAGCAAAGTTAATTGTTCTTAAGTCTACCTTGAAAAGATGAAAATATTGAGAAGATGGAGTCATAAGTATACTAACCCCCCCCCCCCCCCCCTCCGCCCCCCTACGGATTGGAAATTTCATGATTTGCGGGGAAAAAAAATTTGTAGCCCCCCTTTTGGTAGCCCTCCCCCTACCCCCCCCCCCCCATTTTTGTAAAGTTAGACCTAAGCATTAGGCACATGGCATCAGAGAGGGTTCACCCCCCCCCCCCCAACTTTTTCTCACAGCAAAGTTAATGTTCCTAAATTTACCTTGAAAAGGTGGAAATATTGAGAAGTTGGAGTCATGGGTATACTAGCCCCCCCCCCCCCCCCTTACGGATTAGTAATTTCATGATTTGCGGAAAAAAAATTGTTGATAGACCCCCCCCCCCCTTTAGCCCCTCCCCCATTTTTTGCAAAGTTAGACCTAAGTATTAGGCATATAGCATCAGAGAGGGTTCACCCCCTTTTTTAAAGCAGCAAACATAATTGTTTCTAAATTTACCTTTATTAGATGGAAATATTGAGAAGTTGGAGTCATAGTTATACGCCCCCCCCCCTTTACGGATAAGGAAGTTCATGATTTGCAAAAAAAAAGTTTTAGGTAGCCCACCTTAGCCCTTATCCCATCCTTTAGCCCCCCTTTTGGTAGCCCCCTTAGCCCCAACCCCCCTTTTTGCAAAGTTAGACCTTAGCATCAGACAGGGTTCATTCCCCCCACTTTTCCTCGCAGCAAAGATAATTGTTCCAAAATTTACCTTGAAAAGAAGGAAATATTGAGAAGTTGGAGTCATAGGTATACTACCCCCCCCCCCCCCCGTACAGATTGGAAATTTCATGATTTGTGAAAAAAAAAATTGGTAGCCCCCCTTTTGGTAGCCCTCCCTTAGCCCCCGTCCTTTTTTGCAAAGTTAGACCTTAGCATTAGGCACATGGCATCAGAGAGGGTTCATTCCCCCCCCCCCCAACTTTTTCTCGAAACAAAGTTAATGTTCCTAAATTTACCTTGAAAAGGTGGAAATATTGAGAAGTTGGAGTCATGGGTATACTAGCCCCCCCCCCCCCTTTTTACGGTTTAGGAATTTCATGTTTTGCGAAAAAAAATTGTTGATAGACCCCCCCCCCCTTAGCCCCTCCCCCATGGTAACTATAGGTATACTCCCCCCCCCCCCCCATAAGGATTTTCAGGATTTTGTGAATAAGTTTTTTTCCCTTTTGCTTGTTAAGATTTCTAAGGATTAGTCTATCCGCCGCCCCCCCCCCCCCCCCACTTTTAATTTGCTTCCGACGCCACTGAAATTTTATTCAAAATTAAATTACCTAATTATTTATAAATAATGAATAATCAGCTTAACGTACAAGCACGTAGTATCGTTTTTGGAAGGGGGCCAGACTCATCCAAAAAATCTTGACCAAAAAAAAGAGGGTTATTTCAAATACCCAAAATCCCAAAAATCCTAATCCGGGAGGGGGGGGGGTATACCGTTCACTTCATTTTAATTTCACTGTTCATTTCCTCATTTTCAATTCATTTTTTACATGGTCCCATAAATTTGAAAAAATCTTTGCAGCGCAAAAACGTGGTGGGACCAGCCCCCCCCCCCGTCCCCCTCCCCCGATGCTACGTGCCTCACGTATACTGTAAGGAAAAACTGTATAAGTAAGAAAAACTGACATTGTCCTTGCGAAATTCTGCACTTTTTATACTGACGAAATGAAAAATCAGCTTAACGTAAAGGCACGTAGTATCGTTTTTGGAAGGGGGCTAGACCTATCCAAAAAATCTTGACAAAAAAAGGAGGGTTGTTTTAAAAATCCAAAATCCCGAAAATCCTAATCCGGGGGGGGGGGGGGGGGTATACCGTTCACTTCACTTTAATTTCAGCGTTCATTTCCTCATTTTCAATTCATTTTTTAAAGCGTGTTTGTGAGGGTGAGGGGGGGGGGACTCCATGTTATTTCAATTTTTTGTATGTAAATTCAAAAAAAAATCTTTGCAACGCAAAAACGTGGTGGGGCCAGCCCCCTGCCCCCTCCCCCGATGCTACGTGCCTGACGTATACTATAAGTAAGGAAAACTGTATAAGTAAGGAAAAACTAACATTCAGATTGTACTTGCGAAATTCTGCACTTTTTATACTGACTGGTTCTTTTTTCATCTTCCTGGTGATGAGACAATAATGATGAATTTTAGCAAATTTTTCTTTGATGTTATCAATGGCTTGGTGTTAAAGAAAACCAAGTTCGCTGTCCCCTGTAAACAAATAAAAATTAAAAAATTATAAATCAAGCACAGAAACACCGTTATTAGTAATGATGGTTCATACGACTTGTATATTAATTAAACATGCGTTCACATTTTTTTCTTAAGTTTTTAATCATTGTTTTCTTTCACTTTGATATTCATTGTCATTTTTGTTTGTTTGATATATCATCTAATCAAGCGTATCACCATCCTATCGTATCTCAATGAGAAGCTAAAATCCATCACAACACCCCTCCCCCGCCGCAAATCTCAGAAAACCAATTTAACATGTTTAATGAATTAAAGAAATTGTGTATTTCATATATGGAGAACGGACAACTTTATATCTACTAATTACAGTTGTAAAAGATGTGTGATAATTGGAAAAAGAATTTTGCTTTGAAATAAACATGCATAGCGAGAAGTATAGCGGCACTGTGTGATGCATGGTGAGGGATCTTCAATGCATGGCGGTACCGCCATGCAAAATCGGCCTGGGGAAAAACTGTCTAACTGCCATTTTTGTAGGTTAGGTCGGGTTACCTGAAACACACAACTTTTTTTTTAGGCCTAAGTGATCATTCGTTCGCATTTCTAAATATTTAATGCCCTTATTCTCAGACTACATGCTAGGAAATTTAGTTGGTTAGCTACGTCATTCTTATACATGGACATGTTGTTGACAGCGCGCTTCCAAAAAAATTTTCACAATCGTTCTTTAAAACACTTTAAAGTTATACCAATGTAGGATATAAAGTTAATTTTATACACAGATCTTAATTAATTTGTTTGCAAGTTTAAAACTAATGATTATTTCTTATAATTTACTCAATTCTCTCTCTCTCTCTCTCTCTCTCTCTCTCTCTCTCTCTCTCTCTCTCTCTCTCTCTCTCTCTCTCTCTCTCTCTCTCTCTCTCTCTCTCTCTTTCATTCAAGTCACGAGCTTCAATGTCTTAACTCTGCCCAACGACGATCTGATTGGACAAAGGTCAGTCAAAACATTAGCAGTAACTTTTCTGGAGTTAACTCCTATTAAACGCTTCAATGTAGTTCGCTGTACCAAGCTCTTCGGTTAGATGGGTTTCACATGGTGTACATTCCAGTGTTTTCCATATGCAGAAAAAGGATAAATTACGAACCTATATAAACGTTTCTTTGTGATGATAAAAAAAAGGATCCATATTGTGCTCTAATTTGATTATCATTATGATGTTGACCAATATAGGTAAGCATTTAAATACATGTAGTAACACAACATATTATGAGCCACCGGTATAGGTATTACTTTCACTTTCAAAATAAGTGATCTCCCTTTGCCAGCATCTTTTAGTATTTAAATTATAAAAGTTTATCATCATTACCTATCCTATCACATCTGTACATTTTCTATCATTTTAATTGCAAAAGTTATTTTCTAATTTGTCAGACTTACACTATTGAGTAGAGACATCATGTACATGTATATATGAGTTAATTATAGGAAAGAAGAGTTCTTTTTTCTCAATATATAATGATGCATCAAATATAATGTAGGCCATGACCCTATGGGATTGTTCTGACCCCATGAAACAGGAAAATACCAAAAATCTTGAAAACTGCTGAGATCTCCACCACTAAACCATATACATATATATATATAATATTCTTATTTCTAATGTCATCATAATGCATCAAATAGTGTAAAGTATATGACCCCTGGGTGTTGTCTTTAAATTACCCCCCCCCCCCCCCCCTTCTGAAATAGGAACTTTATGTGCATTTAGAGAAAAATACCAATTGAGAAATGATTTATAATTTTGTACACATGTAAGAATGAAAAGAAGACAGTATCTTTAGAACCAGGTTTGATTGGGGGGGGGGGGGGGGGTGGATCCGATGGATGTGGAGGATAAACATTTAATTTTAATCATTTGTTGTTATTAATTTTAGCTTGAATATTAGTTATTGATCCCCATGTAGAAAATAAAAGAGCTTCTGATCATATATCTCAATAGATCATTTGTCAATTATGCAACTGAAGGTGTGATGAGATTTTTTTCAAACACTTTTTACCAGTTTATAAAGCTTTTAGACCCCAAATTATATTTTGATTTTATTAGATATATATAAGTTTTTTTTATTTTAAGCAAAAATAAACGCAAATTTTAAAAAACAAAAAACCAAAAAAATGTCATTTTATTTACAGTGTAAGCAGGGATAAATGCACGGATCCAGAAAGATTTTCCGGGGAGGGGGGGATGGGATATATCTATAGGACAGCCCCTATCATATCCCAAGATGTGATGTGTCTTTTCATTAAATCATAAGAGAAGTTCTGGGATGTAGGGTTTTTTTTTTTTTTAGGAGTAATAAACGTCAATTTTCTGCAATTTTTTGTTCAGTTCAGTTTGCTGGTTTATAAGATGTAAGTAAGAGCAGTTTGAGAAATTAAGTAAAACTTGACAGACGGACGGATGGACGGGACAGGGTAACAAAAATATACCAGAACTTTCTTTAGAAAGTGTGGGTATAACAATTTATATGCCTCGTAATATAAATTATATCATGCTCCTCAAATGCACATGATATAACAGGCCATAGTAAATACAAATATTAAAAACATACCTTACCATCTGATTTCTTCAGCAATGATATCTGCTGTAAATGTCTTCTGCAATGAGTTCTAATTCTTAGTGACTGGGTATTTAAATCACAGGGAGAAGTGTTCACTATAATAATAGCCAATGGATTCACTAAGTTAGCCATGCATGGATAAGTTGTAAATGGTATGCAGGTGTGATTCTATACTGGTGAACATTAATTAAGCATTGATTTAAGCCAGTCCCCCCCCCCCCATACACACACACTGCTTGACCCTATATAATTTGTATTAAAAAAAAAGTCACTAACTTTTACATGGATGAAATTATTTATTTGAAATTTATACCTTGAAAACAACAATTAAGGCCTAAAATGAAATAACATTGATCTTGAAATAACTATCTCTTCCTGTAAATTATTACATGTACTAATGCTTGTCCATTCATGTTAAGATGCATATAGTAATTATACATCTTAAACCATCTATATTCTTCTTGTTCATGTCAGATAAATTGTAAATTTTATTACTCTTGCCCCACAAGGGCCTTAGAAGCAAGGCCAATTAAATAGTCAATACTTGACCATTTTTCTAAATCTTCTTCTCGACTACCTCTGAAAGAAAATATGAGTTCATATAGTCTAGTCCGATTTAGTCGAAAAAAACTTTTAACGGCAAATAGTTATTATTTGGTCCAGCATGGTTTTTAAACATAATTAAAGTGTGCTGATTCCAAAAAAATATGCTGGTCTTCATCAAAATAGCGTTAAGTAGCTCAAAATGGCGAATCAAAATGGCGGACGTACAACCAAATTTTATATATATATTTTTAAAGTCTTTTTATTATTGACAAACAATAATGAAATGATCCAGCTTAGTATTGAATCAATCTAAAGTGTCCTTAATTTGAAAAAAATTTGCTGGCTTTCCCTAAAAAGCGTTAATTAGGTCAACATGGCAAATCAAAATGGCAGATAGTCAGATTTTATAATTTTTTTCCTAAAAAATTTAAACTAGGGTAAACGCATAAAAAACAATAATAATTCAGTCCAACAAAATTATTTTTGCATATTAATTAAGGCATGCTTAGTCTGAAAAATATGCTTGCTATGACAAAATGTCAAAATGGTCGACAGGCAAATTCTATAATTCTCTTAAGTCTTAAAAATTGAGGTAACAAACGATTATAAATTGGTTTAGCACAGCATTTTATCATGACTAAGGTGTGTTGAGTCCAACAAAATATGTTGATCGCGATGAATAGTTAAAAATGGTGGACATCCAGATTTCATCATTTTTCGTCTCACAGTCTCTTTAATGGAAAAAAAAATTCTACAAAATCACAAATTGGTCAAGCAAACCTGTTTATCAAAATTAGGTAGTGCCAAGTGTTGGTCTTCATGAAAATGACGTTAATATTGTCAAAATGGCAATTCAAATTGGTGTACATGTATACTAGTAGCCAAATTTCATTGATCTCTATATAGACTACTAAAGGGCTCTTAAATGGGGAAAATGTTTGAATATCATAATTTCAATACTAATGATGTACCTGGTAACTGACAATCAAATTTGAACACTTGTATTAATAGAAAAAACTCCACCAGCCTTTTATTAGCTCACCTGAGCTGAAAGCTCAAGTGAGCTATTCTGATCACATTTTGTCTGTCGTCCGTCTGTCTGTCTGTAAACTTTTCACATTTTTAACATCTTCTCAAGAACCAATGGGCCAATTTCAACCAAACTTGGCACAAAGCATCCTTAGCCTAAGGGGATTCAAAGGTGTGAAAATAAGGGACCACGCCCTTTTGCAAAGGGAGATAATTAGGAATTTATGAAAATTTTCAAGAAATTTTCAAAAATCTTCTCCTGAACCACGCAAAGCTGAAACTTGTGTGAAAGCATCCTCAGGTAGTGTAGATTCAAAGTTGTGAAAATCATGACCCCTGGGGGTAGGGTGTGCCAAAATGGGGGGTCGAAATTTTACATAGGAATATACAGAGTTAATCTTTAAAAATCTTCTTCTCAGAAACTAAGCAGCCAGGAGAGCTGAAACTTGTGTGAAAGCATCTTCAGGTAGTGTAGATTCAAAGTTGTGAAAATCATGACCCCCGGGGGTAGGGTGGGGCCACAATGGGGGGTCGAAATTTATCATAGGAATATATAGAGTAAATCTTTAAAAATCTTCTCCTCAGAAACTAATCAGCCAAGAAAGCTGAAACTTGTGTGGAAGCATCCTCAGGTAGTATAAATTCAAATTTGTGAAAATCATGACCCCTGGGGGTAGGTTGGGTACAAAATGGGGGGACGAAGTTTTACATAGGAATATAAAGCGTAAATCATTAAAAATCTTCTTCTCAGAAACTAATCAGCCAGGAAAGCTGCAACTTGTGTGAATGCATCCTCAGGTAATTTAGATTCAAAGTTGTGAAAATCATAACCCCAGGGGATAGGGTGGGGCCACAATGGGGGGGTCAAAGTTGAACATATGAATATATAGAACAAAATCTTTAAACATCTTCTTCTCAGAAGCTAAGCAGCCAGGAAACCTGACACTTGTGTGGAAGCATCCTCAGGTAGTGTAAATTCAAAGTTGTGAAAATCATGACCCCCGGGGGTAGACTGGGGCCACAATGGGGGGATCAATGTTTAACAAAGGAATATATAGAGTAAATCTTTAAAAATCTTCCTCTCAGAAACTTATCAGCTAGCAAAGCTGAAATTTATGTGGAAGCATCCTCAGGTAGTGTAGATTCAAAGTTGTGAAAATCATGACCCCTGGGGGTAGGGTGAGGCCACATTGGGGGGTGTTAAAGTTTTACATTGGAATATAAAGTAAATCTTTAAAAATCTTCTTCTCAGAAACTAATCAGCCAGGAAAGCTGAAACTTGTGTGGAAGCATCCTCAGGTAGTGTAGATTCAAAGTTGTGAAAATCATGACCCCTAGGGGTAGGCTGGGGCCAAAATGGGGGGGGGGTCGAAGTTTTAAATAGGAATATATAGAGTAAATCTTTGAAAATCTTCTTCTCAGAAACTAATCAGCCAGGAAAGCTGAAACTCGTGTGGAGGCATCCTCAGGCAGTGTAGATTCAAAGTTGTGAAAATCATGATCCCTGGGGGTAGGATGGGACACAATGGGGGTTCGAAGTTTTACATAGGAAAATATAGAGTAAATATTTAAAAATCTTCTTCTCAGAAACTAATCAGCCAGGAAAGCTGAAACTTGTGTGGAAGCATCCTCAGGTAGTGTAGATTCAAAGTTGTGAAAATCATGACCCCCAGGGGTAGGGTGGGGCCACAATGGGGGGGTCGAAGTTTTACATAGGAATTTATATATATAGAGTAAATCTTTAAAATCTTCTTCTCAGAAACTAATCAGCCAGGAAAGCTGAAACTTGTGTGGAAGTATCCTCAGGCAGTGTAGATTCAAAGTTGTGAAAATCATGAACCCTGGGGGTAGGGTGAGCCCACATTGGGGGGGGGGGGGTGTTAAAGTTTTACATTGGAATATATAGTAAATCTTTAAAAATCTTCTTCTCAGAAACTAATCAGCCAGGAAAGCTGAAACTTGAGTGGAAGCATCCTCAGGTAGTGTAGATTCAAAGTTGTGAAAATCATGACCCCCAGGGGTAGGGTGGGGCCAAAATGGGGGGGGGTCGAAGTTTTACATAGGAATTTATATATATAGAGTAAATCTTTAAAATCTTCTTCTCAGAAACTAATCAGCCAGGAAAGCTGAAACTTGAGTGGAAGTATCCTCAGGCAGTGTAGATTCAAAGTTGTGAAAATCATGACCCCAAGGGGTAGGGTGGGGCCACAATTGGGGGGGGGGGTCGAAGTTTTATATAGGAATATATAGAGTAAATCTTTGAAAATCTTCTTCTCAGAAACTAATCAGCCAGGAAAGCTGAAACTCCTGTGGAAGCATCCTCAGGCAGTGTAGATTCAAAGTTGTGAAAATCATGACCCCTGGGGGTAGGGTGGGGCACAATGGGGGTTCGATGTTTTACATAGGAATATTTAGAGTAAATATTTAAAAATCTTCTTCTCAGAAACTAATCAGTCAGGAAAGCTGAAACTTGTTCGGAAGCATCCTCAGGTAGTGTAGATTCAAAGTTGTGAAAATCATGACCCCCAGGGGTAAGGTTGGGCCACAATTGGGGGGGGGTCGAAGTTTTACATAGGAATATATAGAGTAAATCTTTGAAAATCTTCTTCTCAGAAACTAATCAGCCAGGAAAGCTGAAACTTGTGTGGAAGCATCCTCAGGCAGTGTAGATTCAAAGTTGTGAAAATCATGATCCCTGGGGGTAGGGTGGGGCACAATGTGGGTTCGAAGTTTTACATAGGAATATATAGAGTAAATATTTAAAAATCTTCTTCTAAGAAACTAATCAGTCAGGAAAGCTGAAACTTGTGTGGAAGTATCCTCAGGTAGTGTAGATTCAAAGTTGTGAAAACATGATCCCTAGGGGTAGGGTGAGCCCACATTGGGGGGGGGGGGTGTTAAAGTTTTACATAGGAATATATAGAGTAAATATTTAAAAATCTTCTTCTCAGAAACTAATCAGTCAGGAAAGCTGAAACTTGTGTGGAAGTATCCTCAGGTAGTGTAGATTCAAAGTTGTGAAAACATGATCCCTGGGGGTAGGGTGAGCCCACATTGGGGGGGGGGGTGTTAAAGTTTTACATAGGAATATATAGAGTAAATCTTTTAAAATCTTCTTCTCAGAAACTAATCAGCCAGATGATTGTTTATAATTGTTAAGACTTTGGCTCCAGGACAATTCTTTGGCCTCACAAGAAGGTTCAGAGTTTGATGTAGCTTAATATCCCATATATAAACAATTGTAAGGGATCTTTTTGAGGACTGCAATACTCAACATGTGATATGACTATAAAATCATCCTGTTAGAAAAGGGACTAATGATTATAAACATAAGAATATCCAGGGGGAAAAATGGATTTTATTTATACAGGATCTACATGTATTATTGTACATTGTCCAGATTGTTTGTATTATGACTCCATTAAGCTGGTTTTATCATACCTATTGTTCCTCAGGTGAGCGATGTGGCCTATGGGCCTCTTGTTTTTAATTTGTAACTTTTTTCAACAATGACCACCATTCCTTTTGTGATAAATTGTTTGATTTAAGTTTATTAGCTAGTTTTAAGTAGTACGTTTGCTTTGCATTCCTTACTTTATTTATGCATTCATTTCTTGCCTTTCGATAATTAGCCCAGTCCACTGAGGATTGGGATTTTTTAGCCTTCGAGTGCAGACGTTTGCATTGCCTTATAGCTCGGCGGACAGCATTATGCCTCCAAGGGGGATCATTAGGTCGAGAAGTGATGACCTTGTTTGGTATATTTTTGGTGGCAGCCTCTAATATTTTATTTGTAATTTCGTTACAAGCTTGATTGATTTTATTAGAGATTTGAATATCCAGATTTTGTTTATGTAGGCAAATTTTATAATCATAAAAGTTGGTTTCCGAAAATGACCAAACATTTCTAGTGAAAGTTCGACGTATAATTTGGGCAATTTTAGGACGCAGTAGATGGGACAGTGGTAGCCTGTGTTACTTGGAAGAATGTTGTCCCCCACCCCAGAAAAAACGATGTTTTCTATATTGTTTACTATTAACAAATCTAGTAATGTTTCAGAGTTTTCCGTAAAATGCGTAGGGTCTGTGATAAGTTGTGTCATTCCTAGATCTTTAATGATATCATTGATTTTGGAAGTTCTTAAATTGTTAAGGTTGTCATTGAAATCCCCTGTAATAATGATATTTGATATGTTTGTATCTTTAGCCTTCTCCATAGAATACGCTATTAAGTTCCATTTTTCTGTTTCTGAATTAGGAGGGCGGTAGAACGTTCCAATAAGAAATTTCTTTTTATATATAATACATTCCACCCATATGCATTCTACCTGGGTAACTTCTAAGTCGGTTCTGCGCTTGCACACGATATTACTATTGACGTATATCATCACGCCCCCGTATCTATTGTCACCTCTATCGCGCCTCATTGGTTCTTGAAAACCCTGATTTATCAAATCTTCGGAGTCAGTATTGTGGTCCAGCCACGTTTCATTCAATGTTATGATGTCAAACCCCCCGAATTCTACTTGAATAATATCAATTTTATTACTTACACTTTAGACATTGAAATGTACTAAAGTAATCGAGTTCTCCAAAAATTGATCGAGTGAGTTTAGAGAACTTTCATGTAGGTCTTGATTAAGCGCCGCGCAATTATCATAAGGTGATTATCCATAGAATGATTGTTTCATTACGTTAGCTATCAGGCGTACTAGTAGAGACGTATAAGTTGAGGACCATTGAGCATGTACTAAAACTACGTTGTCCGTATAGTAAGTGTAATCTCTGTGTGGTGTAATTAATGTTTTAGGATTGCTTGATATTTGGGATGTATTTGTAGAAAAAAGTGAGATTAATATTAATAATGACAACGATTTTGGACCATAGTTAAGCAATAGGTTGACCATAAGTATAGTAAGCAGGTTTATGCAGCCTTTGCTTTTAAGAGAACCGTGGTGTAACCCTAACCTTAGGCATAAATAAAAGTTCAGCAAATATTACACTTACAGTAAAAAAAACCTCATCACTATGACATCATTATGACGTCATAGGTGAGGTAATCTCAAGCTTGTATCAAAATGGAGCAAAAAATGAATTACCGTATATACTCGCTTAAAAGTCGGTATTTTGGGAGTAGAAATTTGAATAAAAAGCAGGGGTCCGACTTATAGGCGTGACATAAAATCAGATAATTTTTCCACTGAGTAAAACTTCGTTTTTGGGTGCCATTTTGCTACCAACTTTTGACTTGCGATCCCTATACTTGACATTTTTAATTTTTAATTACTAAAAAGATAAACACTTAATAAATAAAGTGAAAGTTTCAAATGTATTTCTTAAAATATGAACAAGGTTTATTTGATAGTATTTTTTATTTAAACAGGCAATTATTTATGCCTGAGGTGATAATAGCTGTAGGTATAACTGTACTTAAAACAACACAAGCCAACACTGAGTTTAGGAGGCTAATTACCAACCCTAATCAGTCAGTAGGGGATAAAATCACTGCCATTTTATTTCCAGTAGCATTTAAAATAGTTTTTGAGCTATAATCAAGTTGTAATGAGTGTTTAAAAAATATAATGGCGTCTAAAATCGTAAGTTACAAACTTCAAGAAAGATAACTCCGTTTACAGAAAACTATTAAAAAACATGGCGTCTAAAAGCGATCTAGTGGGATTACAGAACAGCAATTTCTGTTTAATACTTAAAAATTTAACACAAGAATAATTGCTCCTGGTCTGTTTAAAAAAAATAAAGATCGATTTTTAATTATTCATAATTAATTACACATGAGGTGATAATAGCTATATTGGTGACTGTAGGTGGCATGTCACCTAAAACAACACAAGCTAACACACCACTTTTAAAAGGGGCTATACCATCTTAATCAGTCAACAGGGGATCAAAATCACTATCATTTTATTTTCAATAGTATTTTAAATATTTTTATAGCTTACACCAAGTTTTCATCAGTGTATCAATAAAAAAAATGGCGTCCAAAATCGAAAGTTATTCATCAAGGATATATGTCTTAATGGAACACAATAGTTTAAAAATGCATTGCATCTAGAAATGAAAACAGAGGGGTCAAACACCAATATTTTTTTATCTAGAATATAGTCATGCATGCTTGATAAAATGTGCTTATTTGATTGGCAATCTGTAGACTGATTATCCAGAAAAAATTACCCGACTTATAATTAAGAGGGTCAATGGCATTAAAAATCTTGAAAATTAACTTGAAAATTGGTAACCGACTTATAGGCGAACAATACTTATAGGCGATCGAGTATATACGGTAAGGGCTTCACAATATAGAATCATATAACTTTATCATTTACAGAACAATACCTACATGTACATGTAATACATTGATGAATAGGGAAATTTGTATACTTTCCTATTTGACCCTTTTCCTGGTATTTGAATACAATTCTTTTTTGTAGCTTAAAGGAAGTGAACATGAAAAAAATAATTGTTGCTTAATAAATTTTAAAAGCCTTTTGAAACTTAAAAATGAGGTCTGTTACCTTTTTGTTTATTTCTATCAAGAGATTTTATCAATTTAACACTCTCAGTGAAAGGTTTATGGAGGTAATCCATTATTCCCCAGCATGCATCTGTTCTCTGATGTAGATAAGCCACATTGCTGCTGATGACTGGGTCAATGTTGGAACTAGGCCAGTGTTTATGTACAGAGTTGATAAAAGTTACGAAGAAAAAATATGCCTTGATGTGAAGAAAAATTTTGTGTACTGTCATGAGAAGACAAGGATTTAGTACATTTCTATAAATGAACCTCAGATAACTATTTATGATTTGTACAAAAAATGAATAGATAAATTAATTTGTGAAATATAAGACCATCACATTCCAGATGTTTGTACGGAGATGTGGCAGTCAGTGTTTACATAAATAAAATGCTGTTTTTAGATTTCAATTTAAATTAATATAAAATTGTACTTTCATTTTCTTTGTGGGGTTTCTTACCGTTACTTTTTATTTAATTGCCCTGGAAATTTTTTCTGATTTGTTTTTTGTTTTTTTTTATACATAAGATCTTGATGATATGTACGCCTGTTCTGTTTATGCTGTCAGAAGAATAACAGGACTAAGACACTTTTTAAAAGTCAGGATGCTGTGCAATGCACCTTGTGTGCTCATTTATGTAGCACACGTAATGTTCAAACTCATAAACAAGAAATTCCCGAGTGCAAGAAAAAATAGGTAACAATAACACTGATCCACGGACATTCCATTCTAGTTACATGTCACATTAACTGCTGGTGGGAATGCATCATTCTGAGATCCAAAATCTTCCTCCATAAACACTGTTTAAAATGACAACTCTTTACATTCCTTTCAAGTTTCCATTCCGATTTTGATGATGGCATTTTATCTCCGTTACTAAACGTGTGTAAAAATGCAATGTGTCTCACTGACGTCAGCATCAGTGCTGCCCTCTCTTAGATGCTTAGAGATAACCCAACAGGGAGGTAATGATTTTAACAATATGGCAGCGCTCATGGATTGCAAGAATTAGTTATTCTTTTTACTGAGGAAAGCTCTGTCTAAACGGTTTTCAGATATCATTATACACATCAAACAGACAAATTTAAGCCCTTGATAATTTTTTCATGTTCACTTCCTTTAAGTAAAAACTAATTAATAATTTGTGTGATTAAAGTTCTATAAAATGTGACATATCAGGTAATTGAGCCTTTTTACAAGAATATGAACAAACTTAATTTGTTAGATTATTGATTGTTTATGTTTTACATGCATTTTAATCCTTGAGATAAAAGTTTCCTTGATATAATATTTTATTTGGAGAACATTGAGTGTCAATGAACTAGATGTTGTTAAGGTTAATTTCGACTGAACTGTTTCTTCAGATTTCATGCATGTGTATCAATGATGTAAAATCCAGAATTGTGTATTGAATTTTTCCAAATTTGGAATCCTGGTTCTATATAGTGTCTAGAGTGAATATATAAGCTTAGAATTGTAAATAACCACAGTGACTGTTTTATATTGGGTAAATCCCTTCAACTATTTTTAGAATCGGTAGGACAACAAAGGTGGTAGGGGGATAGTTTCGAACGAAAGACTTGGTCAAAATTTTAGAATAAAAGGAGAACCTGAGGTTTGGCTGGTTATTTGAGGTGTATAAATTGCTAGAATATTTAAACAAAAGAGATACGAAAACTTATGAATACACAGATTTTTAAATGACCTTTGACCTTTATGTCATTTTGATCGGCCAAGGAAGACACATCCATCCCAAGTGGTCCAAAGTCTCTGTTACAAATAGTAAAAAAGTTGGAAGTGATTTTATGGAAATTTCAATACTTTCAGGGGCAATAACTGATAGAAGGGGGTCTCGGACCCTTTCGGTATGAATAGATTGTAGGAGCGTCTAAGTGAACTACAGATGTTAGTAAAAGTTTCAAGTCTCTATCTCTTATGGTTTCAGAGGAGTAGCGATAAGAATCACTTCGTACACAAAGGGCAATAACTTTGTAAGTCCTGGGAGGTATCAAGCAAAGGGTCATTTGGTACCATAACTTTTAATGCTCAATAACATAAAGAAAAAACTATTTCAATATCTCTTGAAACAAAAAAGGTGTTCCTGGAAAAAAAGAGAAGAAAAAAAATAAAAACATAATACAAAAGGTCTTTCACCTGAAAGGTGGAAAGACCTAAAAACAGAAGAAGTACAAAAGGTCTTTCACCTGAAAGGTGGAAAGACCAAATAAGTTGCTTTTATTCACAATATTTAATTGCTTGCCGGAATGTTTGTACATCTTGATTTTTACTTTAGAAGGTAAAAAAGGAAAGATTACGTACCATTAACTTTGTTCCATGTTCACATTGAAAAATACTAGGGATGTCAAATCGGTCAATTTTTAGTACTCGGTTACTCGGACGTTTTTCTGATCGAGTACCCGGGTACTCGGTAAAAGTGTAAATAAATATTAACAAGTACATTGATAACTGTAAAACCTTGGTCACTTTTGTAGAAATAAAACCACATGAGGTTTCCCCTTAAGTGTGTTTCTGTTGTAAGAATTATGAGCACTTCGTATTTCCAGACCTTTGAAGTCGGTGGCAGCATTTTAGGTCTGTTCAATTTCTCTACTGTGTGCTATCTAATTTATATAATAGACTATATCAACGATGTTCAGTGAAAACAAATCATTAAAGTAAGCCAAAAATAAGGGTAGAAGACAGCCAAAGGTGAGAAAAGCTAGGTAACAGGTGCTTGCTCACGATAATTAATATATAAACACTGCCACGGGCGATAACGGTCATTAAGCATATTTAGAGGCGTAAGAAATCCTAATTACTGTATGTACAAGTGCAATGGACATTTTAAGTTTTAAAACCGATGTTTTATTGCATTATTAAATAAACTTAGAAATATTAAAAAATAAACATCCGAGTAACCGAGTACCAATTTTAGTATTCGATACTCGGACGTTCGATCGAGTACCCGGTTAACCGGGTACTCGTTGACATCCCTAAAAAATACTGTTGTTTAAGTTGATCAATCGTTGCTTCAAAAAATGATCAGTATCAAACGACTGACAAACATACGCATACAAGTACAAACAGATTTTGATAAGAAAAAAAACTGCACAATTGTGTAATGGTGACTTTATCATTGTGCTCTAGAAATAAACACAGGTAACTGTTCATTTTTAACAAACGTGAATAGCCATGGTAGTAGAAATGCACAAATATACAAACGCAGCAGCGCAAGCTATGCAGCATATAGTATTTTGTCCGTTAAGCATTCTGATGAATGTCCCTGAAGAAAACATCAATACGCATTCTACTAATGTGGTCCCAAATATGGGGTATCACCTGAAAAAACGGTACTCACTGCTTCCAATTCAATGGGACGTACCTCTCTTTTGAACACTGACAATGGGGTATTTAAAAAGGTTGATATAAGACCTCATATGCAATATTTTTTTAAAGTGAGCATAGAAATTGAAGTTCAGACATAATTGTCCATATTAATTTCATAAATTCTGAAAAATCATTCAAAATGAGTTTCCAAAAGACAATTCAAAATGGTATATATTTTCAATACGCTTTGTATACACTGAAACTTGTAGTAGCCCACAATGCCTTGCAACTCATTCACCTGATTGGTTTGTCGATAAAAGTAAACAGATGGCTAATTTAGTATGCAAATTTATGCTGACGTCACAAAATATAGTGGTCTCGACCTGTTAAAAAGAAACACATTCTAATCTCTCTCTTATGGACAAATATCGGAAGTTCTTACTTCACACAAAGATTGCTTCTGACCTAAGGATGTGTCATGACCTTGACCAAAGGTCATTTGGGCAAGGGCAAGGTCACTGGGAGAAAAGTGAAAATTGATTAGAGTAATGTTTGTGAACAAAAGGATGCAAATGTCCTCATGCATTAATGGTTAACTTGAAATAAAATGGAATTAAAAGAATAGAAATTGGTTTGTGTACTCATATTAGCATTAACAGTTTTAAAAAATAGAGCAGTTGTTATTTATAGAAACTGGACGGTGAAATAGATTCATTCAATATTTTCTATAATAGAAAAAATACATGAGTTATAATTTTTTCTTAGCGGGGCGTATCAATTGTAAGCTTGCTCACAGTATTTCTAGTTTTGTATTAACCAAAGATGTCCAATCCAAGGTATCTGCCAGTAATGCTTGATGAATCATCCTATAATGAGTATTCATCAACCCGCGTTCTTGGTTACCCCGTTCTGGAAAGTTCTATCCATCAAAACTAAAATTACGCATTCAAGAAACGAATTGTCTTATTTTATTTTTTTCAGCATTTGTCAAATCTTAATTTCTCTGTATACTGTAGATTCCTTATTTTACGCGAGTACTTAATTCCGCGATTCAACGGTTTTCCATCAAATCGCGAGAACATAAAATCGCGAATGCCGAAATTTTATCATAGTTTAAGTTGTTGTTAACATATGTCTGAAAATTAAAAGCGATATTTGAAAATTCGTGTGACGTGCTTCTCGCGATTTTACGCGGATATTTATTCCTCGCGTTTAATTAGGAATTTACAGTACTCTAAAAAGATCCCAGTAAAAATATATGCACTCTTTGCATAGTCATTCAATATCATTTCATTGTAAGCATATATTTTGATGCAAACTCTCACTGACCTCTATCTGCCAAAGCGTGTCCACCACTTTACTCTCAGTTTTACCTCACCTAAGCTGAAAGCTCAAGTGAGCTATTCTGATCACAGTTTGTCTGTGGTCCTTTTTGTCTGTCCGTCTTTCTGTAAACTTCATATTTTCAACATCTTCTCTAGAACCACTGGACCTATTTCAACCAAACTTGACACAAAGCATCCTTAGGCTAAGGGGATTCAAAGTTGTGAAAATTAAGGACCACACTCTTTTACAAGGATAGATAATAAGGACTTATTGAGCATTTTCAAGAATTTTTAAAAAATCTTCTCAAGAACCATAAGGCAAGGAAAGCTGAAACTTGTGTGGAAGCATCCTTAGATAGTGTAAATTCAAAGTTGTGAAAATCGTGACCCCTGTGGGTAGGATGGAGCCACAATGGGGGGGGGGGGTCGAATTTATACATGAAAATATGTAGAGTAAATCTTTAAAATTCTTCTTCTCAGAAACTGTTAGGCCAGGAAAGCTGAAACTTATGTGGAAGCATCCTCAGGAAGTGTAGATTAAAAGTTGTGAAAACAACCATAACCCCCCCCCCCCCGATGTTAGGGTGGGGCAAAATGGGAGGTTGGTGGAATTTTACATAGAAATATATAGAGTAAATCTTTAAAAATCTTCTTCTCAAGAACCATTTGGCCAGGAAAGCTGAACCTTATGTGAAAGCTTTCTCAGGTTGTGTAGATTCAAAGTTGTAAAAATCATTACCCTTGGGGGTAGGGTGGAGCCACAATCAGGGGTTTTCCTACGGTTTTTAAACTGGGGCAAGGGTTGGTATAATTGGTAAAATTGACGCGTAAACTGTTCAAATTGGGAAAATTACAAAAAAATACTACTTTCATTTGAGGACCAACCTCTGGCAAAATTTTATACTTTATTAACCCCCCCCCCCCCCCGAAATTAGTGAGAAGTTTGTAAGACATAATTTATTATTACAATGTGACAATGATATATAAAGATTTTAAACCTTATCTTTAAATAATAAGAGATACTAAAATAAAATTGAACACTTACATTCAAAGATGAAAGAAAATACTTTTTTTCCTAAATTTCTAAAAGTTGATTTAATTTAATTCATGCATTTCTACCTTTTATAGATGAAATGTTTCTTAATTATGTAAGCGAATTGACAAACATGCAAAAGAATAATTTTTTGCAAAATGGCAATGATATTTGCATTTTGAGGTATTTAAGTCCTAACCCTTTGACCCAATTACAACCATTATTAACTACATAGAAGTCACCGGGTTCACAGGTGTGTGACTGTCAGTCAATATATTGGGTCTCAATAGCTCAGTGGTTAAAGGTCATTTGAAACGATATCCTGACCATAGTGAGTTATATACGGGAATGAGTTCATATGTGCCTATTTAATAAGACTGAAATTGTTTTTTGAATATTTTATGCAAAATGTGAGCGCCACAGTCGATCAAAATCACTTAATCGGGAAAAGGAACATTGACTTACGCGGCTTACCTCCCTTGCTTATGACGTCAGTAAGACCCAATGGCCTTATAAAGCTATGTTGTGAATACAAATATCCATTTTGCAGCATATTAAAAGAAAAAAAATACTATTTTAAATAAAAACTTGTATAATTATACAATAATCAACCACGGCAGTATTTTTTCTCTCAAAATTTGAAATCGTGTGCATTTATATTTAATAGCATGTACATATTCAGTTAAGAGAAGTCGCGGAGAATGAATGATTTTCTTCATAGATCTTCATGCAAGTACAATATCATTTTAATATATGCATGACCTATATATGTTTTATTTCATTCTTTTTAATGAAATTGTCAAATTAAAAAATAACTGATCGTTTTTCCCATTTGCACGTTCATGCAATTTATTAAGATTTTTTAAAAGCAACTTATATAGGCCTCGTGACGCCTCATTCGCTTCACGATTATACTGTTTGTTTCGATTTCAAATTCACAATTATGTTACCATTTAATTATTTTTAGTCTATCAAATGTTTTGATTTTGAAACGTGTACTTGTATTTGACGCGGTGTTTTGATTTTACAACGTGTATGTGCGGTGTTTTGATTTGACAACGTGTATGTGCGGTGTTTACTCACAGATCCCTTCTATCTCACTTTCTTCCGCAATTTTTTCTTTCGTTTATTTATTATCATTGATGCTTGTTCTTAATAAAATCTGTTCATTATCTTCACATTCGTTTACAACTATTTTTATCAAACAACCGATTTATTTTACCGATACATTTCGAAATCTTTCGCGACTAATTTAAAAAAATATTTTTAGAATTATTTTGCAGTATTTTACAGCAGCTTTTAAATACAAACTATGTACGCAATGCCTCAAACATTTTCATTGGCCTGCCTTATACCTTTTTTATGTGACAAAATAAATCAAATTAATCAATTCCCTTTAAATGTAGCTCAATCATTATATGTATCGAAGAAGAAAATGATGTTTTTATTTCAAAATGATCAGGATAATTCATTAATCGGCTCTTAATATTTGGAGCATTTCTTCTGTTAAATTTTCAATGCTGATCAATATTAGATTTATTCATTAACGAAACTAAGTCATCTGTACTACGAAATCAAATGATCTCATTTGAAAAGAAAGACACGCTCATATATGCAAAAATTACTAAAATCAAATCGATAAACTACCGTAAAATTACACTCGTTTTGATGCATTGTTTACATCGGTGGGTCTGTGTGACGTCATAAATCCACAAAATCAAGAATGATAAGCAGGTAAGAATTTTTTCAGGTGCTGAGTTTTCAGTGTTATTTCTCAGTAATGCAAAGGCAAAAAAATCTTACATCACGTATTTTAACATTTGTTAATATAAGCTATGATGATATATAAGCTATATATTAGCTATAATATAAGCTATATATTTATGAAAGAAAATCATAGTGTTAAAAATCGTTTCATATGACCTTTGAGGATTACGTTTACTCAGGGGCGAAAAAAAATCCACTAATAGGAACGAAAAACTACTTATTGTTCATTGTAGCACCACTATTGTGGTGCAATTTTTCACTTTCAAATAACTAAGTAATACTAGGTCAATGACCTAATTTTTCTGCTAGTGACCTCTAAATGTTTTTTTGAAAAAATTGTCAACATTTCGTTGTCAAAATTGTCCACCATTTTCAAGGTTTTCTTTATTTTTTAATTATTAAAAATAATAAAACAATTTGTAGGTTCGGAAATGATAAAATACGAATAGCTTTACTAATTTCATATTTAAATAAATCGTTTTAAACTCATATTTTAAGTTTAATTTAGTCCGAATTTCCTCTATCAATTTCCAAAATTATACCCATTTTTGGTCGAGTTTTACAAAAAAGTGACTAATAGGAGCTCTAAACCATTGATTGCCTAATACTGTTTTTATTGTCTGTATTATGTTGTCATTAACATTACAGTGAGGTCGCCTTTAACGAATCACTAAGTAAATTCGCGTTGATAGTACGTAACCAAGCCCGAGTTAAATTCATAATACAACATTGTTTTATTGTACCATACTTGACTCATAACATCATTTCTTTCCCAACAACCAATGATTAAAAAAAAATTATCGCTGTATTTTGATGAACGATGTTTTCTCCTTTAGCGGATCATTTTCTCCATTACCGAATCACGTGATATACAGCTGATTATTTTTTGTTAGGGACAGTGTCGAAATATTTTTTTTAAGTTTTAATATGCTTTAAAGCATGAATAAGCAAAATGGAAATGCTAATATTTTTTTTCATTTTAAGTTAAGTGTTCATTCTATTGAAACCGACAATTCATGAAAAAATAACAATGAATTCAAAGGTAAAAAAAATGACTGCATGATTTGTAAACTTTGATCCACCAATTTATTAAAAATCAATTAGTTTTTAGTCATTGTAAGTCATCAATATTGTCAATTTTATGAGATACGTGTATATGAACATCTTTTCATGAAATTACAAAGAAATATACAATGGCATGTAAATGGATCAAGAAAAAAACCGAAATACGACATGTACGAGGGTTTGCCAAAAATTGCATATCAAGTGACGTTATTCAGTTCATAGAACTCACAGAATGATGAAGTTTGTGTCGCAACGGGTTTAAGTTATTTGCATTGAAATTATGTGTCAACATTGATTGTATCAGATTGGGTTTTTATAACATATACTACATCTTAAATTTTTAATGCGGCGCAACGACACTTAAAAAAAATAAAATAAACATATAGAAACTTGAAGAATATCGTGAGGAAAATAACTCACGAATAAAAAAATTAAAAAAAAAAAAGAAGAAAAAAATGATTTTACATTTCTGCATTTTTTTTTTATTTATTCAAAAAAAATAGCCATTCCGAATTTTTTAAAGATTTTTTAGCACGTACGTTAGAAAGGTTGAAATTTGAATATATACACACGGTAACTAATTATAAAAAAAGGTTTTAAAAGATCTAGAAGCATATCCAAGGGCGATTTTAAAGTAAACAAATTAAAATACACAAAATTGCCTAGAAATGTGTTTAGTGATTGTATAATTAAGCAACCAAAAAAAAAAAACCAAACAAAAACAGGACCCAGTATTGACATCCAGCAATAAAAAAAGAAGACCCCCACCGATAGAAATGGAAGAACAAATACCAGGAAGACAGACGTTTTGAATCGGCGATCATTTGTACTATGAAATATTTTAAAACAAATCTAGAAATGTATATAGTGAATGACTGAATGTGCAAACTGGATGGGTGTTCAAGGAAAATAAATATTTTCCATGACCTGTACATGTATGGAATCAGCGATCGTTTGTACTTATGAAAATTTTTTAAAACAAAAATAAAAAAGTATAGTGAATCTGCAAACTGGATCCATGTTCAAGGAAATTAATTTTTTTAGGAAATAACTACTAAATGACATCGAATACGAATAACTTTAATTTGAAAGGCATGGGTTTTTTAATCAATAAATATCCGTATTAATTAATACAGGGAATTGGGGAAACCAAACTATGGTTGAAATCATAATCGAATGGAAAAATGTTCTAGAAAATGGGAACGAGATGTGTTTTTAAAATCTTTTATTGTTGTTTCTGGGTTTTTTTTTATTGAAGCAGATGTGCAAATAATCGTAGCGGTATCAATTAATTTTGACATGATCCCTCCGATGACCCCCCCCCATCTCGGTGATTCGTTATTGGAGCCCTGACTACCCACAACATTATAGCCAATATAATCATTCTCTGAATAAGAAATTGTTTGACCCTTTCAGTGCTTGTAGACAGATAATTTTATTAAGGTCTTCCGTTTCCAACGGAAGACCTTATAGTGATTGTAATGTTTCTTATTATTATTAAGGTCTTCCGTTACAACGGAAGACCTTATAGTGATTGTAATGTTTTTTATTATTTCCAACGGAAGACCTTATTGTTTTCGTACTGTTTATTATTATTTTTTTTTTCCAAATTTTGTGCACGCGATTTCTCGAAAACTACTCAACCGATCTGAACAATTTTTTCACAGATGATGGGAAATTATCTGAATTTTATATGTTTTTGAATTTTTTGTCGTCGTCACTTCCGGTCCGGATTTACGGTCGATTTTGTAATTTTTTACGACCAATTTTGTGCAGAGTTGATCTCAGAAACTATAAGAGATATGACTTTGAAATTTTCAGGATAGGTAGAGCATGGTTTGAAGTTGTGCACTATTTAGTTGTTTTGTACCAGTGGCGCTATTCCTTGGAGCTCGCTTAGGCACAAAAATGGGGTACAGATATCGAATCAAAATTTCCATATGTTTTGATCAGTATCTTTTTATCAGTTAATATTTTGACAAGACATATAGAACAAAAGTAGTAGAGAATCAAAAGTTCTATCCAATATAATCAAGAAAAAGGGGCTGGCCCCTTTAATTAGGGACCAAGAGACTCGTAAATTCTATTACGAATAACTTGAAAACGATAAATATTTTGTTATGCATTATAAAAATCAAAGTTGTTCATCTCTACATTATCGGTTTGAAAGAGTCATCGTCAGGCCCATGTATGACGTAATTAGGGTTTTTATTCTTTATCTTCAATTTTTTTTTTTTGGGGGGGGGGGGGTAATTTTGAAATTATATCGATATCTCATGGTATCATTTTATCTAAAAAAAAAAAATCGGACGGAAGACCTACTCGTTACTCATAACGAGGTCGTATCTAGTTAAGGTGTTCCGTTTCCAACGGAAGACCTTATAGTGATTGTAATGTTTTTAAGGTCTTCCGTTTCCAACGGAAGACCTTATAGTGATTGTAATGTTTCTTATTATTAAGGTCTTCCGTTTCCAACGGAAGACCTTATAGTGATTGTAAGGTTTTTTATTAAGGTCTTCCGTTTCCAACGGAAGACCTTATAGTGATTGTAATGTTTCTTATTATTATTTTTTTTTGTCCGTTTTTTGTCCACAAGTTTTCTCAGAGATGGCTGGATGGATTTTCTTGAAATTTTCAGGACTGATAGAAAATGATAATATCTCTAGGCGTTTTTTTCATTTTTTCAAAATTCACTTCCTGTCGTCCGTTTCCTGTCCCGCGACAAAAAGCTATGGACAATGAGATCTCAGAAACGATAAAGACTTGAACCTCCAAACTTTGAGGGATGATAGACCTATAGTTGTAGATGTGTTTAAACTATTTTGTTTTGTTCGTCGTAACTTCCAGTCGTCACCGGAAGACTTCAAAAATAACTACTTTTTCGCATAAAATTTATTTTCGATAAAATTGAAATATAAGTATAAATCTATGCATAGGTTATCTATGCGATGTTAACTCAACAAAAAATTTCGATTTCCGGTGAGATATCTCAAATATCTCAGGTAGCTTTTTTGAAACACATTTTGTACAAACGAGATCTCAGAAACTATAAGTGATCAAAGCACAAAACTTTCATGGATGATAGACATTTGATTGAAAATGTGTTTAACCGGTTTCGTTTTGTCTTTTGTTACTTCCGGTCCACACAGGAAGAGTTCAAACAAATCGAGCTGTTTATCAGTTTAACTTATTTTCATTGATATTTGTAGTGTGCTGGATGAGAAATGAAGTACAAAGGGCAAGTTTACAAGATATATTAAATACAATTTAGATTGAGCACTTCCGTTTGTCCGTTTCCTGTCCCGCGTTGAAAAAGCTTGTATCAACGAGATCTCAAAAACGGTAAAGACTTGAACATCCAAACTTTGTGGGATGATAGACCGATAGCTGTAGATGTGTTCACACTATTTTGTTTTGTTCGTCGTAACTTCCGGTTGTCACCGGAAGCACTTCAAAAATAACTACTTTTTCGCATAAAATTCTTTTTCCATAAAATAAATATATAAGTATAAATCTATGCATAGATTGTCTATGCGATGTTATCTCAACAGAAAAAGTCTACTTCCGGTGAGATATCTCAAATATCTCAGGTAGCTTTTTTGAAACACATTTTGTACAAACGAGATCTCAGAAACTATAAGCGATCAAAGCACAAAACTTTCATGGATGATAGACATTTGATTGAAGATGTGTTTAACCGGTTTCGTTTTGTCTTCCGTCACTTCCGGTCCACGCAGGAAGAGTTCAAACAAATCGAGCTGTTTATCAGTTTAACTGTTTTCCTTTGATATTTGTAGTGAAGTCGATGAACAATTAAGTAGAAAGGGCAAGTACAAAAAAATTTTTTAATTACAATTTACATTGAGCACTTCCGTTTGTCTGTTTCCTGTCCCGAGACAAAAAACCTTGATTCCTGGAGATCTCAAAAACGGTAACGACTTGAACGATCAAACTTTGTGGGATGAAAGACCTATATATGTACATGTGTTTACACTATTTTGTTTCGTTCGGCGTAGCTTCCGGTCGTCACCGGAAGCACTTCAAAAATTTGTTTTATTCATTTTACATAAAATGAAAATATCAGTATACAATCTTACATATGTCATCTATATAATTTTAAATTGGCAAATAAATTTTACTTCCGGTGAGATATCTCAAATATCTCTATGTAGCTTTTCTTTTTACAAATTTGATGTCCGCAATATTTTCGTCATTGTAAGTGATTGAGACACGAATCTTTCATAGATTGTTTGATAGAATTTTGATTGGGGATGTGTTTAACGGGTTTAATTTTGTCAACTGTCACTTCCGGTTCTTACCGGAAGGGTTCAAACAAATCCTGTTTTTAACAAGTTTAGCTGACTTTCTTGGAATTTCATCTAGCCTAATAAACAGTGATGTACATTAAGCAAATGTACGAGAAATATCAGGGTTTTTTTTTTATTAATCACTTTCGTTCGTCCGTTTCGGTCCCGAGACAAAAAATATTGTTTCAAAGAGATCTTAGATTTGGCAGAGTCGTGAACAACCAAACTTTGAGGAAAGATTGACTTATGATTGTACAAATGGTTAACATTTTTGTTAAGATCGGCGTTACTTCCGGTCGTCGCAGAAAGTACTTAAAAAATTGATTTCTTTTTCACTCTCGTTGTTTTACATGTAAGTAACGTCTGGATATATCATTCACAATAATTATCATATCAACTTTTTTTTGCATGTAAGAGAAGCAATGTCTTACAGTTAAATTGATACATGTATATCAAAACGGAAGACCTTTTTGTTGCTTTTGCAACAAGTGTCTAGTTATTATTATTTTTTTTTCCCTTTTTTTGTCCACAAGATTTCTCGGAGATGGCTGGATAGATTTTTTTGAAATTTTCTGGAATGAAAGACAATGATAATATCTCTAGGCGTTTTTTTCATTTTTTCAAAATTTATTTCCGGTCGTCCGTTTCCTGTCCCGCGTTGAAAAAGCTTGTCACCACGAGATCTCAAAAAAGGTAAAGTTTTGAACACCCAAACTTTGTGGGATGATAGACCTATAGTTGTAGATGTGTTTAAATTATTTTGTTTTGTTCGTCGTAACTTCCGGTCGTCACCGGAAGCACTTCAAAAATAATTATTTTTACGCATTGAATTTCTTTTCCATAGAATAAGTATAGAACTATAATTCTATACATATGTTATCTATGCGATGTTGTATCAACAAAAACATTCTACTTCCGGTGAGATATCTCATTTATCTCAGGTAGCTTTTTTAAAACACATTTTGTACCCGCGAGATCTCAGAAACTATAAATGATCAAATCATGAAACTTTCATGAATGATAGACATTTGATTGAAGATATGTTTAACCGGTTTTATTTTGTCTTCCGTCACTTCCGGTCCACACAGGAAGAGTTAAAAAAAACCAAGCTGTTTATAAGTTTAACGGTTTTCTTTTGATATTTTAAGTTTTTTTGATTAACAATTATGTACAAAAGGCAAGTATACAAGAAATATTTAATACAATTTACACTGTGCACTTCCGTTTGTCCGTTTCCTGTCCCGAGACAAAAAACCTTATTTCGACGAGATCTTAAAAACGGTAACAATTTGAACAACCAAACATTGTGGGATGATAGATCTATGTATGTACATGGGTTCACATTAGTTTGTTTTATCCGGCGTAACTTCCGGTCGTCACAGAAAGTACACCCAATTTTGATTTTTTTTAAATATTTGGTTAATTAGCATGGAAGTAACATTTAAGCTATAGAAATACAAAAGTTCATATACACATTATAAATAAATAACAAAAAGTTCTACTTCCGGTGAGACATCTCAAATATCTCAGGTAGCCTTCTTTTTAAAAAAACAAAGTACCCACAAGATCTCAGAAACTGTGAGAGATCAAGAAACAACATTTATATGTATAATTAACATTTTATTGAACATGTGTTTAACGGGTTTCATTTGGTGGTACGTCATTTCCGGTTCTCACTTGAAGCGTTCAAGGAATAGAAGTTTTTTTTTTTACGTTAGATTTGTTTTAATAGTTTACTTAATTTGATGAACAGAAACGTACCGTAGGTAAATGTACTAAAATATCTACTTTTAATTTCTAAAATCACTTCCGTTTGTTCGTTTCCGGTACCAAGACTAAAAACCTTTTCTCAAAGAGATATTATAACTTAAATTAAAACTTGAACATCAAAACTTCGAGGAAAGACAAAACAATGTATGAAGATATGTTTACTATGTTCTGTATGATCCGGCGTAACTTCCGGTCGTCACAGAAAGTACTCAAAAATTGACATTTTGTCTTTTTGTTTTTTTTTCCTTTGGAATTCTTTTACAGTATATGTTATATCCACTTTCTGTTTACAAGAGAAATGGACTTTTTGTACAGATTAATACATGAGGAACGGAAGACCTTTTTGTTGCTATAGCAACAAGAGTCTAGTTATTATTATTATTTTTTTTTTTGTCCGTTTTTTGTCCACAAGATTTCTCAGAGATGGCTGGATAGATTTTCTTGAAATTTTCAGGACTGACAGAAAATTATAATATCTCCAGGCGTTTTTTTCATTTTTTCAAAATTCACTTCCTGTCTTCCGTTTCCTGTCCCGCGACAAAAAGCTATGGACAATGAGATCTCAGAAACGAAAAAGACTTGAACATCCAAACTTTGAGGGATGATAGACCTATAGTTGTAGATGTGTTTAAACTATTTTGTTTTGTTCGTCGTAACTTCCGGTCGTCACCGGAAGCTCTTCAAAAATTATGCTTTTACGCATTTAATATATTTCTCGGAGAATTGAAATATAAGTATAAATGCTTACATATGTCATCTATCCGATGATTAATAAACATAAAAATTCTACTTCCGGTGAGATATCTCAAATATCTCATGAAGCCTTTTTTAAAGTAAATGTTTGAACCCCGAGATCTCAGAAACTGTAAGTGATCAAAACACGAAACTTACAGGGATGATAGACATTTGATAGAAGATGTGTTTAACCGTTTTTATTTGGTCGACCGTCACTTCCAGTCCACACAGGAAGAGTTCAAACAAATCAAGTTTTTTAAAAGTTTGACTCGATTTTTCAGAGATGCATGGATGGATTTTCTTGAAATTTATAGGACTGATAGAGAACGAAAATATCTCTAGGCATTTTTTTCATTTTTTCAAAATTCCCTTCCTGTCGTCCGTTTCCTGTCCCGCGATAAAAAGCTATGGACAATGAGATCTCAGAAACGATAAAGACTTGAACATCCAAACTTTGAGGGATGATAGACCTATAGCTGTAGATGTGTTTAAATTATTTTGTTTTGTTCGTCGTAACTTCCGGTCGTCACCGGAAGCACTTCAAAAATTATGTTTTTACGCATTTTATTTGTTTAACACTGAAATGATATAAAGGTATAAACGCTTTCATATGTCATCTATCCGATGATTAATAAACAAAAAAAATTACTTCCGGTGAGATATCTCAAATATCTCAGGTAGTCTTTTTAAAACAAATATTATGACAGCGAAGTCTCATAAACTGTAAGTGACCAAGACACAAAACTTACACGGATGATAGACATTTGATAGAAGATGTGTTTAACCGTATTTATTTTGTCGACCGTCACTTCCGGTCCACACCGGAAGAGTTCAAACAATTCATGTTGTTAAAGAGATTTACTGCTTCTGTTTGACAAAGTAAGACAAATTGATAGTCAATTAAGTCCTGTTGTCTAATGGTTATGAAATACTGAGAGAAGCAATGTCTTACAGTTAAATTGATACATGTATATCAAAACGGAAGACCTTTTTGTTGCTTTTGCAACAAGAGTCTAGTTTATTAAGGTCTTCCGTTTCCAACGGAAGACCTTATAGTGATTGTAAGGTTTTTTATTATTATTATTTTTTTTTTCCTTTTTTTGTCCACAAGATTTCTCGGAGATGGCTGGATAGATTTTTTTGAAATTTTTTGGAATGAAAGAGAATGATAATATCTCTAGGCGTTTTTTTCATTTTTTCAAAATTCATTTCCGGTCGTCCGTTTCCTGTCCCGCGTTGAAAAAGCTTGTCACCACGAGATCTCAAAAAACGGTAAATTTTTGAACACCCAAACTTTGTGGGATGATAGACCTATAGTTGTAGATGTGTTTAAACATTTTTGTTTTGTTCGTCGTAACTTCCGGTCGTCACCGGAAGCACTTCAAAAATAATTATTTCTACGCATTGAATTACCTTTCCATAGAATAAACATAGAACTATAATTCTATACATAAGTTATCTATGCGATGTTATAGCAACAAAAAAATTCTACTTCCGGTGAGATATCTCAATTATCTCAGGTAGCTTTTTTAAAACACATTTTGTACCCGCGAGTTCTCGGAAACTATAAATGATCAAATCATGAAACTTTCATGAATGATAGACATTTGATTGAAGATATGTTTAACCGGTTTCATTTTGTCTTCCGTCACTTCCGGTCCACACAGGAAGAGTTAAAAAAAATCAAGCTGATTATAAGTTAAACGGTTTTCTTTTGATATTTTAAGTTTTTTTGATAAACAATTATGTACAAAAGGCAAGTATACAAGAAATATTTAATGCAATTTACACTGCGCACTTCCGTTTGTCCGTTTCCTGTCCCGAGACAAAAAACCTTATTTCGACGAGATCTTAAAAACGGTAACAATTTGAACAACCAAACATTGTTGGATGATAGATCTATGTATGTACATGGGTTCACATTAGTTTGTTTTATCCGGCGTAACTTCCGGTCGTCATAGGAAGTACACCCAATTTTGATTTTTTTTAAAGATTTGGTTAATTAGCATGGAAGAAACATTTAAGCTATAGAAATACAAAAGTTCATATACACATTATAAATAAACAACAAAAAGTTCTACTTCCGGTGAGACATCTCAAATATCTCAGGTAGCCTTCTTTTTAAAAAAACAAAGTACCCACAAGATCTCAGAAACTGTGAGAGATCAAGAAACAAAATTTATATGTATAATTAACATTTGATTGAACATGTGTTTAACGGGTTTCATTTGGTCGTACGTCATTTCCGGTTCTCATTTGAAGCGTTCAAGGAATAGAAGTTTTTTTTTAACTTTAGATTTGTTTTAATATTTTACTTAATTTGATGAACAGAAACGTACCGTAGGTAAATGTACTAAAATATCTACTTTTAATTTCTAAAATCACTTCCGTTTGTTCGTTTCCGGTACCGAGACTAAAAACCTTTGCTCAAAGAGATATCATAACTTAAATTAATACTTGAACATCAAAACTTCGAGGAAAGACAGAACAATGTATGAAGATATGTTTACTATGTTTTGTATGATCCGGCGTAACTTCCGGTCGTCAAAGAAAGTACTCAAAAATTGACATTTTGTCTTTTTGTTTTTTTTTCTTTGGAATTCTTTTACATTATATGTTGAATCCACTTTCTGTTTAAAAGAGAAATGGACTTTTGTACAGATTATTACATGAGGAACGGAAGACCTTTTTGTTGCTATAGCAACAAGAGTCTAGTTATTATTATTATTTTTTTCCCCTTTTTTGTCCACAAGATTTCTCAGAGATGGATGGATAGATTTTCTTGAAATTTTCAGGACTGATAGAAAATGATAATATCTCTAGGCGTTTTTTTCATTTTGTCAAAATTCACTTCCTGTCGTCCGTTTCCTGTCCCCCGACAAAAAGCTATGGACAATGAGATCTCAGAAACCATAAAGACTTGAACCTCCAAACTTTGGGGGATGATAGACCTATTGCTGTAGATGTGTTTAAACTATTTTGTTTTGTTCGTCGTAACTTTCGGTCGTCACCGGAAGCACTTCAAAAATCATGTTTTTACGCATTTTATTTGTTTACCACAGAATTGAAATATAAGTATAAACGCTTTCATATGTCATCTATCCGATGATTAATAAACAAAAAAAAATTACTTCCGGTGAGATATCTCAAATATCTCAGGTAGTCTTTTTAAAACAAATATTATGACAGCGAAATCTCATGAAATGTAAGTGACCAAGACACGAAACTTACATGGATGATAGACATTTGATAGAAGATGTGTTTAACCGTTTTTATTTTGTGAACCATCACTTCCGGTCCACACCGGAGGAGTTCAAACAATCCAAGTTGTTTAAGAGATTTACTGTTTTTGTTTGACAAAGTAAGACAAATTCATATTCAATAAAGTTCTGTTGTGTAATGGTTAACAAACACTAACTTTTATTTTCATCGAACACTTCCGTTTGTCCGTTTCCTGTCCCGAGACAAAAAACCTTGATTCCTAGAGATCTCAAAAACGGTGACGACTTGAACAATCAAACTTTGTGGGATGATTGACCTATGTATGTACATGTGTTTACATTATTTTGTTTTGTTCGGCGTAACTTCCGATCGTCACCGGAAGCACTTCAAAAATCATGTTTTTACGCATTTTATTTGTTTAACACAGAATTGAAATATAAGTATAAACGCTTTCATATGTCATCTATCCGATGATTAATAAACAAAAAAAAATTGCTTCCGGTGAGATATCTCAAATATCTCAGGTAGTCTTTTTAAAACAAATATTATGACAGCGAGATCTCATAAACTGTAAGTGACCAAGACACGAAACTTACATGGATGATAGACATTTGATAGAAGATGTGTTTAACCGCTCTCATTTTGTGAACCGTCACTTCCGGTCCACACCGGAAGAGTTCAAACAATTCAAGTTGGTAAAGAGTTTAACTGTTTTTGTTTGACAATGTAAGACAAATTGATAGCCAATTAAGTCCTGTTGTGTAATGGTTAAGAAATACTTACTTTCATTTTCATCGAACACTTCCGTTTGTCCGTTTCCTGTCCCGAGACAAAAAACCTTGATTCCTAGAGATCTCAAAAACGGTGACGACTTGATCAATTAAACTTTGTGGGATGATAGAAGTATGTATGTGCATGTGTTTACACTATATTGTAATGTTCGGCGTAACTTCCGGTCGTCACCGGAAGCACTTCAAAAATTTGGGTTTTTTTCATATTTTATTCATTTTACATAAAATGAAAATATCAGTATATAATCTTACATATGTTATCTATATAATGTAAAATTAGCAAATAAATTTTACTTCCGGTGAGATATCTCAAATATATCTCTGTAGCTTTCCTTTTTTACAAATTTGATGTCTGCGAGATTTTTGTCACTGTAAGTGATTGAGACACGAAGCTCTCATGATTGATAGAAATTTGATTGGGGATGTGTTTAACGACTCTAATTTTGCCAACTGTCACTTCCGGTTCTTACTGGAAGGGTTCAAACAAATCATGTTTTTAACAAGTTTAACTGACTTTCTCAGGTGTTTCATCTAGCCTGATAAAAAGTGATGTACGCTTAGCAAATGTACGAGAAATACCAGCTTTTGTTTTTATTAATCACTACTGTTTGTCTGTTTCCGGTCCCGAGACAAAAAATATTGTTTCAAAGAGATCTTAGATTTGGCAGAGACGTGAACATCCAAACCTTGAGGAAAGATTAATTTATGATTGTACAAATGGTTAACATTTTTGTTTAGATCGGCGTTGCTTCCGGTCGTCACAGAAAGTACTTCAAAAACTGATTTCTTTTTCATTTTCGTTGTTTTACATGTAAGTAACGTCTGGATATATCATTCACAATAATTATCATATCTACTTTTTTTCTATGTGAGAGAAGCAATGTCTCACAGTTAAATTGATACATGTATATCAAAACGGAAGACCTTTTTGTTGCTTTTGCAACAAGTGTCTAGTTATTATTATTATTTTTTTCCCCTTTTTTGTCCACAAGATTTCTCAGAGATGGCTGGATAGATTTTCTTGAAATTTTGAGGACTAATAGAAAATGATAATATCTCTAGGCGTTTTTTTCATTTTGTCAAAATTCACTTCCTGTCGTCCGTTTCCTGTCCCGCGACAAAAAGCTATGGACAATGAGATCTCAGAAACCATAAAGACTTGAACCTCCAAACGTCACCGGAAGCACTTCTAAAATTATGTTTTTACGCATTTTATTTGTTTAACACAGAATTGATATATAAGTATAAACGCTTTCATATGTCATCTATCCGATGATTAATAAACAAAAAAAAAATTACTTCCGGTGAGATATCTCAAATATCTCAGGTAGTCTTTTTAAAACAAATATTATGACAGCGAGATCTCATAAACTGTAAGTGACCAAGACACGAAACTTACATGGATGATAGACATTTGATAGAAGATGTGTTTAACAGCTCTCATTTTGTCAACCGTCACTTCCGGTCCACACCGGAAGAGTTCAAACAATCCATGTTGTTTAAGAGATTTACTGTTTTTGTTTGACAAAGTAAGACAAATTGATAGTCAATAAAGTCCTGTTGTCTAATGGTTAAGAAATACTAACTTTCATTTTCATCGAACACTTCCGTTTGTCCGTTTCCTGTCCCGAGACAAAAAACCTTGATTCCCAGAGATCTCAAAAACGGTGACGACTTGAACAATCAAACTTTGTGGGATGATAGACCTATGTATGTACATGTGTTTACACTATTTTGTTTTGTTCGGCGTAACTTCCGGTCGTCTCCGGAAGCACTTCAAAAATTAGTTTTTTTCATATTTTATTCATTTTACTTTAAATGAAAATATCAGTATCAAATATTACATATGTCATCTATATAATGTTAAATTAGCAAATAAAGTTTACTTCCGGTGAGATATCTCAAATATCTCTATGTAGCTTTCCTTTTTACAAATTTTATATCCTCGAGATTTTTGTCATTGTAAGTGATTGAGACACGAAGCTTTCATGATTGATAGAAATTTGATTGGGAATGTGTTTAACGAGTTTAATTTTGTCAACTGTCACTTCGGGTTCTTACTGGAAGGGTTCAAACAAATCATGTTTTAACAAGTTTAATTGACTTTCTTGGGTGTTTCATCTAGCCTAATAAACAGTGAATGTACGAGAAATGCCAGATCTTGTTTTTATTAATCACTTCCGTTTGTCCGTTTTCGGTCCCGAGACAAAAACTATTGTTTCAAAGAGATCTTAGATTTGACATAGACGTAAACAACCAAACTTTGAGGAAGGATTGACTTATGATAGTACAATTGGTTAACATTTTTGTTTAGATCGGCGTTGCTTCCGGTCGTCAGAGAAAGTACTTCAAAAATTGATTTCTTTTTCATTTTCGTTGTTTTACATGTAACGTCTGGTTATATCATTCACAATAATTATCATATCCACTTTTATTTCTATGTGAGAGAAGCAATGTCTTACAGTTAAATTGATACATGTATATCAAAACGGAAGACCTTTTTGTTGCTTTTGCAACAAGTGTCTAGTTAAGGTCTTCCGTTTCCAACGGAAGACCTTATAGTGATTGTAATGTTTCTTTTTAAGGTCTTCCGTTTTCAACGGAAGACCTTATAGTGATTGTAGTGTTTTTTCTTTGTTTCTTTCTTTTTTTCTTCCCTTCTTTTGTCGGCAGAATTTCTCAGAGATGGCTTGATAGATTTCCCTGAAATTTTCAGGGATGAGAGAGAATGATAATATCTCGAGCCTTTTTTTGATTTTTTAAAAATTCATTTCCGGTCTACCGTTTCCTGTCCCGCGTCAAAAAACCTTGTTCCCTCGAGATCTCAGAATCGGCAAGCACTTGGACATCCAAACTTTGTGGGATGATAGACCTATAGTTGTAGATGTGTTTAAACTATTTTGTTTTGTTCGGCGTAACTTCCGGTCGTCACCGGAAGCACTTTAAAAATAATTATTTTTAAGCATTTAATTACTTTTCCATATAATAAAAATATAAGTACAAATCTATACATAGGTTATCTATGCGATATTATATCAACAAAAAAATTCTACTTCCGGTGAGATAACTCAATTATCTCAGGTAGCTTTTTTAAACCACATTTTGTACCCACGAGATCTCAGAAACTAAAAGTGATCAAAGCAAGAAACTTTTACGGATGATAGACATTTGATTGAAGATGTGTTTAACCAGATTCATTTTGTCTTCTGTCATTTCCGGTCCACACGGGAACAGTTCAAACAAATCAAGTTGTTTTTCAGTTTAACTGTTTTCATTCGATAGTTTCAGTTACTTTGATAAATAATAATCTGAGATAGGCAAGTAAACAAGAAATAATAAATTAAATTTTCATTGAGCACTTCCGTTTGTCCGTTTCCTGTCCCGAGACTAAAATCCTTATTTCGACGAGATCTCTTAAACGGTGACGACTTGAACAACCAAACTTTGTAGGATGATAGACTTATGTTTGTACATGTGTTAACGCTATTTTGTTTTATCCGGCGTAACTTCCGGTCGACACAGGAAGTACACCCAATTTTAATTTTTTTAAAATCTGTTAGTTATTTAGCATAGGATAACGTTTTAGCTATAAAAATACAAAAGTCATCCACAGATGGTAAAAAAAATGTTTTACTTCCGGTGAGAACTCTTAAATATCTCAGGTAGCCTTCTTTTTAAAAAACAAAGTACCCACAAGAGCTCAGAAACTGTGAGATATCAAGACAAAAAACTTGTATGGATAATGGACAATTGAACATGTGTTCAAGAGGTTTCATTTAGTCGTTAGTCACTTCCGGTTCTCACTACGAAGCGTTCAAGCAACAGAAGTTTTTATTTTTAACTTTAGATTTTTTAAACATTTTACTCAAAGTGATGAACAGTAAAGTATCGTAGGTAAATGTACTAAAATATGTACTTTCAATTTCTTTAATTACTTCCATTTGTTCATTTCCGGTCCCGAGACAAAAACCTTTTCTCAACGAGATATTAACAACAAATTATCAAAAACTTGAACATACAAACTTTGAGGAAAGACAAAACAATGTATGAAGATATGTTTACTATGTTCTGTATGATCCGGCCTAACTTCCGGTCGTCATAGAAAGTACTCCAAAATTGACATTTTGTCTTTTTGTTTTGTTTATTTTTTGGGGAATCCCTGTACAGTCGATATTATATCCATTTTCTGTTAACAAGATAAATGGATGTTTTGTACAGATTAATACTTGAGGAACGGAAGACCTTTTTGTTGCTATAGCAACAAGAGTCTAGTTAAGGTCTTCCGTTTCCAACGGAAGACCTTATAGTGATTGTAAGGTTTTTTATTATTATTATTTTTTTCCCAGTTTTTGTCCACAAGATTTCTCAGAGATGACTGCATAGATTTATGTGAAAATTTCCGGAATGGAAGAAAATGACAATATCTCGAGGCGTTTTTTTCATTTTGTCAAAAATCGTTTCCGGTCGTCCGTTTCCTGTCCCGCGTTGAAAAAGCTTTTACCAACGAGATCTCAGAAACGGTAAAGACTTGAACATCCAAACTTTGTGGGATGATAGACCTATAGTTGTAGATGTGTTTAAACATTTTTGTTTTGTTCGGCGTAACTTCCGGTCGTCACCGGAAGCTCTTGAATTTTTTTTTGTTTTTAAGTATTTAATTTATTTTCCGTAAAATAAAGATATTAGTATATATCCTTACATATGTCATCTATGCGATGTTAAATCAACAAAAAAATTCTACTTCCGGTGAGACATCTCAATCATCTCAGGTAGCTTTTTTAAAACATATTTTGTAACCGCGAGATCTCAGAAACTATAAGTGATCAAGACACGAAACTTTCATGGATGATAGACATTTGATTGAAGATGTGTTTAACCGGTTTCATTTTGTCTTCCGTCACTTCCGGTCCACACCGGAAGAGGTCAAACAAATCGAGCTGTTTATCAGTTTAACTATTTTCCTTTCATATTTTAGTTAGATAAATGAATAATAATGTACAAAAGGCAAGTATACAAGAAATATTTAATACAATTTACATTGAACACTTCCGTTTGCCCGTTTCCTGTCCAGAGACCAACAATCTTATTTCGACGAGATCTCAAAAACGGGAACGACTTGAACAACCAAACTTTGTGGGATGATAGACCTATGTATCTACATGTGTTAACACTATTTTGTTTAATCCGGCGTAACTTCCGGTCGTCACAGGAAGTATTCCAATTTTGATATTTTTAAAAATATTTTGGTTATTTAGCATTGAAGTAACAGTTTAGCTATAGAAATACAAAAAGTCATCTACACATGGTAAAAAAAAGTTCTACTTCCGGTGAGACATCTCATATATCTCAGATAGCCTTCTATTTTAAAAACAAAGTATGAATAAGATCTCAGAAACTGTGATAGATCAAGACACAAAACTTATATATATATTATATCCATTTTCTGTTTACAAGATAACTGGATTTTTTGTGCAGATTAATACATGAGGAACGGAAGACCTTTTTGTTGCTATAGCAACAAGAGTCTAGTTATTATTATTATTATTATTATTTTTTTCCCCGATTTTCTCAGAGATGACTGGATAGATTTTCTTGAAATTTTCAGGAATAATAGAGAATGATAAAGTGTAGGAATGATTTTTTCATTTTTTAAAAATTCATTTCCGGTCGTCCGTTTCCTGTCCCGCAATGAAAAACCTTTTCACCTCGAGATTTCAAAGATGGTGAAGACTTGAACAACCAATTTTTGTAGGATGATAGACCTGTGTATGTAGATGTGTTTAAACTCTTTTGTTTTGTTCATCGTAATTTCCGGTCGTCACCGGAAGCACTTCAAAAATAGTTATTTTACTCATTAAATTCATTTTCCGTAAATTAAATAAATAAGTATAATTCTATGCATAACTTATCTATGCAATGTTAAATCAACAAAAAAATTCTACTTCCGGTGAGATATCTCAATCATCTCAGGAAGCCTTTTTAAAACACATTTTGTACCCGCGAGATCTCAGAAACTATAAGTGATCAAGACACGGAACTTTCGTGGATGATAGACATTTGATTGAAGATGTGTTTAACTGGTTTCATTTTGTCTTCCGTTACTTCCGGTCCACACCGGAAGAGTTCAAACAAATCGAGCTGTTTATCAGTTTAACTGTTTTTCTTTGACATTTTTAGCTAGATAAATGAAATATAACGTACAAAAGGCAAGTATACAAGAAATGTTTAATACAATTTACATTGAGCACTTCCGCATGTCCGTTTTCTGTCGCGAGACAAAAAACCTTATTTCGACGAGATCTCAAAAACGATGACGACTTCAACAACCAAACTTTGTGGGATGATAGACCTATGTATGAACATGTGTTAACACTGTTTTGTTTTGTTCGGCGTAACTTCCGGTCGTCACCGGAAGCACTTCACAAATTTTGTTTTCTTCATATTTTATTCATTTTACATAAAATGAAAATATCAGTATATAATCTTACATATGTCATCTATATAATGTTTAATTAGCAAATAAATTTTACTTCCGGTGAGATATCTCAAATGTCTCTGTGTAGCTTTCCATTTTACAAATTTGATGTCCGTGAGATTTTTGTCACTGTAAGTGATTGAGATTATTCACAATATTTATCATATCCACTTTTTTTTCTATGTGAGAGAAGCAATGTCTTACAGTTAAATTGATACATGTATATCAAAACAGAAGACCTTTTTGTTGCTTTTGCAACAAGTGTCTAGTTAAGGTCTTCCGTTTCCAACGGAAGACCTTATAGTGATTGTAATGTTTCTTATTATTATTATTATTATTTTTTTTTGTCCGTTTTTTGTCCACAAGATTTCTCAGAGATGGCTGGATGGATTTTTTTTGAAATTTTAGGACTGACAGAAAATTATAATATCTCCAGGCGTTTTTTTCATTTTTTCAAAATTCACTTCCTGTCGTCCGTTTCCTGTCCTGCGACAAAAAGCTATGGACAATGAGATCTCAGAAACGATAAAGACTTGAACATCCAAACTTTGAGGGATGATAGACCTATAGTTGTAGATGTGTTTAAACTATTTTGTTTTGTTCGTCGTAACTTCCGGTCGTCACCGGAAGCTCTTCAAAAATTATGCTTTTACGCATTTAATATATTTCTCGGAGAATTGAAATATAAGTATAAATGCTTACATATGTCATCTATCCGATGATTAATAAACATAAAAATTCTACTTCCGGTGAGATATCTCAAATATCTCATGAAGCCTTTTTTAAAGTAAATGTTTGAACCCCGAGATCTCAGAAACTGTATGTGATCAAGACACGAAACTTACAGGGATGATAGACATTTGATAGAAGATGTGTTTAACCGTTTTTATTTGGTCGACCGTCACTTCCGGTCCACACAGGAAGAGTTCAAACAAATCAAGTTTTTTAAAAGTTTAACTCGATTTTTCAGAGATGCATGGATGGATTTTCTTAAAATTTATAGGACTGATAGAGAACGAAAATATCTCTAGGTATTTTTTTCATTTTTTCAAATTTCCCTTCCTGTCGTCCGTTTCCTGTCCCGCGATAAAAAGCTATGGACAATGAGATCTCAGAAACGATAAAGACTTGAACATCCAAACTTTGAGGGATGATAGACCCATAGCTGTAGATGTGTTTAAACTATTTTGTTTTGTTCTTCGTAACTTCCGGTCGTCACCGGAAGCACTTAAAAAATTATGTTTTTACGCATTTTATTTGTTTAACACTGAAATGATATAAAGGTATAAACGCTTTCATATGTCATCTATCCGATGATTAATAAACAAAAACAATTACTTCTGGTGAGATATCTCAAATATCTCAGGTAGTCTTTTTAAAACAAATATTATGACAGCGAAGTCTCATAAACTGTAAGTGACCAAGACACAAAACTTACTCGGATGATAGACATTTGATAGAAGATGTGTTTAACCGTTTTTATTTTGTCAACCGTCACTTCCGGTCCACACCGGAAGAGTTCAAACAATTCATGTTGTTTATGAGATTTACTGCTTCTGTTTGACAAAGTAAGACAAATTGATAGTCAATTAAGTCCTGTTGTCTAATGGTTATGAAATACTGAGAGAAGCAATGTCTTACAGTTAAATTGATACATGTATATCAAAACGGAAGACCTTTTTGTTGCTTTTGCAACAAGAGTCTAGTTATTATTATTTTTTTTTTTTGTCCGTTTTTTGTCCACAAGATTTCTCAGAGATGGCTGGATAGATTCTCTTGAAATTTTCAGGACTGATAGAAAATGATAATATCTCCAGGCGTTTTTTTCATTTTTTCAAAATTCACTTCCTGTCGTCCGTTTCCTGTCCCGCGACAAAAAGCTGTGGACAATGAGATCTCAGAAACGATAAAGACTTGAACCTCCAAACTTTGAGGGATGATAGACCTATAGTTGTAGACGTGTTTAAACTATTTTGTTTTGTTCGTCGTAACTTCCGGTCGTCACCGGAAGCTCTTCAAAAATTATGCTTTTACGCATTTAATATATTTCTCGGAGAATTGAAATATAAGTATAAATGCTTACATATGTCAGCTATCCGATGATTAATAAACATAAAAAATCTACTTCCGGTGAGAAATCTCAAATATCTCATGAAGCCTTTTTTTAAATAAATGTTTGAACCCCGAGATCTCAGAAACTGTAAGTGATCAAGACACGAAACTTACAGGGATGATAGACATTTGATAGAAGATGTGTTTAACCGTTTTTATTTGGTCGACCGTCACTTCCGGTCCACACAGGAAGAGTTCAAACAAATCAAGTTTTTTAAAAGTTTAACCTGATTTCTCAGAGATGCATGGATGGATTTTCTTGAAATTTTTAGGACTGATAAAGAACGATAATATCTCCAGCCATTTTTTTCATTTTTTCAAAATTCACTTCCTGTCGTCCGTTTCCTTTCCCGCGACAAAAAGCTATGGACAATGAGATCTCAGAAACGATAAAGACTTGAACTTCCAAACTTTGAGGGATGATAGACCTATAGTTGTAGATGTGTTTAAACTATTTTGTTTTGTTCGTCGTAACTTCCGGTCGTCACCGGAAGCACTTCAAAAATTATGTTTTTACGCATTTTATTTCTTTAACACAAAATTGAAATATAAGTATAAGCGCTTTCATAAGTCATCTATCCGATGATTAATAAACAAATAAAATTACTTCCGGTGAGATATCTCAAATATCTCAGGTACTCTTTTTAAAACAACTATTATTACAGCGAGATCTCATAAACTGTAAGTGACCAAGACACAAAGCTTACATGGCTGGTAGACATTTGATAGAAGATGTGTTTAACCGCTCTCATTTTGTCAACCGTAACTTCAGGTCCACACCCGAAGAGTTCAAACAATTCAAGTTGGTTAAGAGTTTAACTGTTTTTGTTTGACAATGTAAGACAAATTGATAGCCAATAAAGTCCTGTTGTGTAATGGTTAAGAAATACTAACTTTCATTTTCATCAAACACTTCCGTTTGTCCGTTTCCTGTCCCAAAACAAAAAAACCTTGATTCCTAGAGATCTCAAAAACGGTGACGACTTGAATAATCAAACTTTGTGGGATGATAGAAGTATGTATGTACATATGTTTACACTATATTGTATTGTTCGGCGTAACTTCCGGTCGTCACCGGAAGCACTTCAAAAATTTGGTTTTTTTTCAAATATTATTCATTTTACATAAAAAGAAAATATCAGTATATAATCTTACATATGTCATCTATATAATGTTAAATCAGCAAATAAATTTTACTTCCGGTGAGATATCTCAAATATATCTGTGTAACTTTCATTTTTACAAATTTGATGTCTGCGACATTTTTGTCACTGTAAGTGATTCAGACACGAAGCTCTCATGATTAATAGAAATTTGATTGGGGATGTGTTTAATGGGTTTAATTTTGTCAACTTTAAGAACCGGTTCTTACCGGAAGGGTTCAAACAAATCATGTTTTTAACAAGTTTAACTGATTTTATTGGGTGTTTCATCTAGCCTGATAAACAGTGATGTACGCTTAGCAAATGAACGAGAAATACCAGCTTTTGTTTTATTAATCACTTCCGTTTGTCTGTTTCCGGTCCCGAGACAAAAAACTATTGTTTCAAAGAGATCTTAGATTTGGCAGAGACGTGAACAACCAAACTCTGAGGAAGGATTAACTTATGATTGTACAAATGGTAAACATTTTTGTTTAGATCGGCGTTGCTTCCGGTCGTCACAGAAAGTACTTAAAAAATTGATTTCTTTTTCATTCTCGTTGTTTTACATGTAAGTAACGTCTGGATATATCATTCACAATAATTATCATATCCACTTCTTTTTCTATGTGAGAGAAGCAATGTCTTACAGTTAAATTGATACATGTATATCAAAACGGAAGACCTTTTTGTTGCTTTTGCAACAAGAGTCTAGTTAAACATCTATTCCAAATATGCTTACATACAATGAGCCGTTCACATCAGAGCTCAACCTAAAAGTGAAAGTAGTCAGCTGCACGCATGCTTTTTGTCTGCGTCTTCAAAAAGCTTGTTCATGTTTGTTTAGAAATTACGACATAAAACAAGATAAAATTTAATAATTTCATGATAAATTATTAAAACAAGAATAATTCTACATGACAGGATATGTTAAGTTAAGTATTGAACCTTTATAGAAAAATACAGAATTGTTTATCTGAAAGTGATGGAGACGATTCATTAATGGCAACCTCACTGTATATAAGTTCAATGATCAAAATTTCGAGATATTTTATCTTGAATCGGTTTTATGTATTTTAAAGATTTTTCCAATCGCGTGCCAGCCAGTGATATAAATTTAAAGACGAGTAAATACAACCATAAAATATGTAAAATGATATGAAAAAATATATATAAAACCTTTTTAAGGTCTTCCGTTTTCAACGGAAGACCTTGTACTGATTCTGTTGATAATTCTTTTTATTCTTTTTTTTTCTTCTAGACGTTTTTTTAAAATCAAATATCTTGCTTGTTTGTTGTCCTATAAAGTTTAAATTTTCAGAGCTTATTGGTAGTTACTATTTCTCAATATCTACGGAAAATTGTTGAAATCGACACTTCCGGTACGGAGTTATTCCCCTTTTTCCGAAAAATATAGGCATTCTTGTGCACGCAAAGGCTCTGAAAGCGCTCACAGCATGTGTTACAAAGTCACAAATCTTAAAAATAGAGAGTTTGAACGTTGTCCTCCGAGTTTTGTTTTTACAATTTTCCTCCTTTAAAGTTTCAAAAAATTAATTTGAATTTGTGTTTCAAAAAATGCTGATTTTTGGTTGTGTTTTTGTTATGTAGCTCTTTAGTTTAAAATTTTCTCTAAACACATATAGAACAAAATATGTGCAAAATATCAAGGGCTTTCACTTGACACCATTGAAAAAGGACTGGCCTCTTAAATTAGGGGTCTAGAGCCATTAAAAGTTTTCGCTTTATAACTCAAAAATGGTTAATATTTCGCTATAGCTGTCGATAGAAAAGTTGTTCATTATTGTGTTATCAATGTCGTTACAAAATTATTTTGTACCGGTAATGCGTAATATGAGTGTAATAAGCTTGTCTTGTTAACATGTACCTGTATTCATTTGGCAAGTAAGCGAATCGTCTTCGTGCGCATAACGTACATAAATTAACAGCTGAAAGTGTACCAGCATATACGGGATGCTTTGATTCATTTGAAAAAGTGTCTAAAAAGTATACGTGTACATGTTTTCTTACAGCCTTTTTTTGGAGTCACCTCTGTTTAGGTCCTATAGTGGACAACCGTTAAGAAAAACAAAAATGAGAAAATATAAACGTTCTTTTTCTTATCTAGTGAGATACATAAACTAGATTTAAAAAAATATAACTTCCATGAAATAAATTTGAGTCATTTTACTGCAAGCATTTCAAATCGACCTAAATTCTTAGTTGTTTGCGTAATTACATAACCCATCTCGCCCGCGGCCGAGAAAATCGATCGCCAAGGTCGCGGCTGGACTACCTAGCGGTCAGCGGTTATCTAATACACAAGAATCGCGTGTGTCATATGTGATTTTATTTAGCCGCAAACACAAGAATCGTACACAATGACATTAAAGCTTACTCTTCTTAATTTGAATTAAACGAAAGAGTGTCAATAAGAAATTGTTCTGTTTAATCATAAAAGCAATGCCATTCTCAAACTGAAGCAGTATCAGACAGATAGATCAACTGTGGGATTAAAGGGGGGAAAACTTATATCAATTAGAGTTTAGTCATCATACTGCAAACATTGTAATTCTTCCTGGGTTCTGAGCTCTCTACGTGTGTTTCAACATTACGTAAGTTATCCGATCCTTCATCCGCGGCCGAGAAAATCGGTCGAGGCTGCACTACCTAGAGGTCAGCGGTTATCTAATAACAAGATATATATACAAGAACTGTTTCAATTTTATGTTCTTAAAGTTTGTCAACCTTCAATTTATTTAATTAAACATTAGAATGTGAATTGAGAAGCCCCTCTAAAAATTGATAAAAGCGATATTATTCCAAATCAGAAACATCATCAGACATAAATCAATAGTGAATTTGTAATTCTGAAATGTTCTAAAAACTATACATGTAATAATAATGTTATAGATAAACAACGAAAAACCACAAAGATTAAACCTTGAAATGATGATCACCCCTAGAACATAGCCAAGGAGATCCCGCGCGAGTGGACAAGTGATCCGCGGTAGCTTCATGTTCTTCTACATGTACTTTATCACACATGCATGTTTATTGATATTTTGTACGATTCCAACTATTTGTTTATTCGAGATTTTGACCGGTACATGTAAGATTGACTTGTTTTTCAATTTAAGATTTTTTTATTTACCCACGAATATTTCCGCTAAATACTGCTGAGAGGTTTTATAGATACATGTATCGTAGAAAGTAGTTGACGTCTTCATAAGGTTGCACATAAAATGAGAGAGAGAGAGAGAGAGAGAGAGAGAGATCGCTCAAAATTGGAAGCATTATTTAGCCGAATTTAGAAAATGAAACAGTCCCCAAGCGTTCAAGGCAGGATAAAAAAAAATCAAATATCAAATTAACACATGCGATAGAGGCATGTGCAACTTCTCTGGCCTTTCCGGCAAGTTTGGAAAAACACCTCGATGTATTAACATCACCGGATGTTAGAATTTTATACAAAATGGAGTCGCTTCCCATTAAAATAAGTATCGGTAAGAAGTCTTGTATGTCGTTTCTGTGTTATATTTTATTGTATATTGATACCTTTAATGAAGTATAGCTCACATCTCAACAGATCATAAAATGTGTTGTAATTATATCAAGTTTTATAAAAAGGGGGGTTGTCATGGACGCCTAGGTAATACATTCGAAGTGTTTTTCCGAGCTTGCCGGAAAGGCCCGAGGAGTTGCGATTGGCGGTAGAGGCTAACACGATAAAAGAATTGTCCAGATTTGAGGGATTTAGTGACTATTTTTAGAATGTTCACATGAGTTTTTAAACAAGATTTGTTTAGATTTTATCGGTTTCTTGATCACAGTGCAAGGGCTTTATTTTTTTTCAAAATGTGGCCAAGACCTATTTTTGGCGACTACTTAACATGTGTACATTTTTCTCCTCAATGTATGTCACTTTCCCACCCATGTGTTTATTCGGTCAGTCTATGCTAAGTCAATCCGCTCCACGTGCGACCGAAAATCCCGTGTCGCGTCAGCTCAGAATATTGCCCCCGGGCTGCAGATCAGCAATTGATAAATAATTGAAGGATGCTTTCACTGCAGCGGTCAATTGTTAAACAATAAGTGTCTAAATATTCGATGTCAATCAACCTCACCTTAAAGATGCGATATCGTAATCTGGGAATGTGGCTAAAGAATTAACCTGTTGAACAAGCTAAACTTCTATAGTTATGAACAGAATAAAATATATATCATCAGAGACATAAATAAGTTATTTATGTCTCTGGTTTTATAAGTTAACAGTTTTAAGTCAAAGATTAAATAAACTTTGTTCTCAGGATTAGAAGTAATGATATACGACTACATTAAGCAATAAAGTCGGTCGATCGTCATTAAATCATCAGAGTACTGCAAGTGTCGACAGTTTCTTATTTCTTTGAAATAATTGTAGTAGTTCAATTGACTTGCAGACTATAGCGACTTTTCTGCCTTCCAAAAATGTATGCATTTAATTGCGATAGATATTTGTTCACGGGGATTTTACTTATTGTTATATGCACATTGATAAAAAAAAATCATTGAAGTTGTGTAGTATGAGGTTGTAATGCAGATTAAGTGACCTAAAACTCAGCTGAATATTTTATTTTTAATCTAGCTTGTCAAAATGGGAGATTGTTAACTTGTAGCTTGTTAACTCTGAAAAAGTCTAGAACAGAAGAAATAAAGTCTTTATAGCTTTCGCTACATCTTCTTATTGACGTGTACGCGTTCATAAAGCTATTTAATATTTTTTTTACTGTATAAAAAAGTGTTGTTTTTCCTAACCTTAAATTTAAATCTATAAAAATTCAATATCTACATGTAACATCTTAAAAGCTTTGATAGCTTACCGCTTGGAAATCATTTATTGATGCAAATTGACAAATGCCCATGAAAAGACATTATTGGACCCCAAGGGTTTCTTATCCTTTCCGACGATGATGAAAAGAACTCAAATGTGCAAACAAATCATACATTTACATGTATATTTATATGTGATATGATAGAAATAATTGAAAAATATAGGTCTTTGTGCCGCACAAAACGGGCGAAAGGATTTTTATACCCCACGAAAATAAATTAAGGGGGGGGGGTTAAATAAAAATGACCTTGTCCGTCCGTACGTCGTGTCCGGTCTATATCTTTCTAATGGAAAAACATTGGAAGTGTTCTTACTTCGTACAAATATTACTCATTACCTGACGAAGCGTCATGAGCTAAACCCAAGGTCGTTTGGACAAAGTAAAGGTTACTGGCAGGAAAAGTGCAAAATTTGTTTCCGGTCCACTTTGGAATTTCTTACTTCACACAAAGATTGCTTATGACCTGAGGGTGTGTAATGATTTGTCCCTAAGTCATTTAAGGAGAAACATTGGGAGTTTCTATTTCATGTAAAGATTCATGATGACCGATGATGTGTCATGAACTTGGCCCAGGGTCAGTTTCGCAAGTTCAAAGTCATATTAAACATGTGTCATATCTTGTATTAATGGAAATGAGTAAAAGCTAGAGTTTGACATAAAGATTATTTGTGACCTGTAAATATACCCTACCTTGTCTGACTCACTAAAAAAAAAGAACCATGCATTATTCTCTAATAGAGAAATACGTGAGTAATGACTTCTTTCTTAGTGGGGATATCATTTGTGAGCTTGCTAACAGGACCATTTAGATGGTCCAGTGGGAGTAATGCCCCCCTTTCTCTCAACCAAAATTTCCCTTAAGTTAACGCTTAGAAAATTGATTTTTGTGTCATTTCCCCCACCGCCACATCCACACTTTTATTATAATTAAATTAATTATATACATGTACATAAATGATGTACTTTTTAAAGTTATCCTAAACTTGAAGTAAGTTAAACGAAGAACTTGCCTGGTATGAAAATAATACTTTGAAATTGAGTCTCGTTTTCGATTTCTTGAACTTACTATTATCATATTGATAATCCAGTATTATTAAAAACCATTTCCCTTCTCCTTACACTCGCCAGGTTCTGATAGACCTGTATCAATAACAGACTATCTCCACTTGACCTCCACATTTGCATACAATCTAAATAAACACCTACTTAGCAAAGATATGCCTTTATCTGTTTATAATGAGTGGTGCAATACTCAATCTAGAGGTTACATAGAAAACAGGCATGAATTTATCTTTTTTTGTCTCCGTTTGAAGAGTTCCAATCAATTTTCTAAAGCTCTAATTGGTAAGAAGAAATGGTTGTGTAAAGATGACCTTTTATCAGTACAGGGTCTGTCAGGCTCTGACAAGTGTCAGGAGAAGGAGGTGTTTTAGTCATTTCGCGACACGAAGTTGCGACGGAAGACCTACTCGTTGCTTTGCAACGAGCTCGGCTCTAGTTTGTATTTATTTCTTTCTTTTAAAAAAGTTTTTAAGAGAAAATAAGAAAATGAAATAATCAGTCCGAATTTCCTCTGTTTCAATTTTAATCTACCTTTGTGAAAGCATATCTTCCTCAAATAAACAAATCATGGATATCAATATCGATATTTGTTAATAACGTTGTTATTTTGTTTTTTTAAAACAACTTTGGACTTCAGATACTGAACTTTGTAAAAATATGTTTTTAAATCTCAAACCCTGAGTAAACGTAATCCTTAAAGCGCTGGCACGGTACGCCAGAGGCCCTGGGTTGAGACCTGACTTTTCACCACTTGGTGCCCAATGTACAAATCCCACGGTCGCTCCCTATGATCATGTTTCATGACATTTCCTTAACTCATAGAGTTAACGTTCTACTCGTAAATTCGAGGACGAATTTCTACCAAAGCACAGACACCTGAATTTTTATCAATCAGTCGCTTAATAAGTCATATATCAAAAAATTCTACCCCTACTATATATAAAAACACAAGGTGTGCAACGCCATTTTGACCTCTTCGTCGATTCAGGCTTCAATTTGCCACATAAATCAGATATGCCTACCGGTTTGCGTGTAACATTGAGTTCAAATGTGAATCTGAATATTTACATGCATCAAGATTTAGCATTGATTTTATTAAAGAATTAAAGAAATTGTGATTTTAACTTGAATGTTATTTATTTTGATTTTTTTATATAAAAATTTATGTATATTTCTACTCATATTTGAGTTAAGAAGACATTTTATAAATAAAAATAAAAATAATAAAAATCACTTTAAGTTTTTAGTGCGATCATTTCAAGCGAGTTAAAGTGAAAGTAGAGAAGCAGAAAGTTTATACAGCAAGGGAAAATACTTTTTTGAAGCAGTGCCCTGCTATCTAATATTAGTTTGCATTGTAAGGGAGTTGTATTGATGCCCGGTAGGATTAAATTGTGTAAATAAGTCTGCCGTGCAATGTTGTACATTTGCACATTTAAACATATTTGTAAAGGCCTACCATGCTGCATAGTATTTAATCCATAAAATCTATCTTTGTTTGTAATAATCAAAATTGGATGAAATTATCTGTAATCATTTTTAGTAGATATCTATTCATATATTGAAACAATAGAATATTTTGTTTTGGTTAGGGTTGATATTGAATGTTTGAAAAAGGGGGGGGGGTGGTGGTCTTTAGGTTATACAAATGTGTTGTGCATGAAGATGTATAGTTGTTTGTTGTCTGTCTCTCCTCTCTCTCTCTCTCTTTCTCTCTGAGTTTTAAACATATGGCTGCTTGAAATTGCAAATGTTGGGGATAGTGTGTTTGATACATGTATAATTAAATTCAAAACATTTTAGTTTAGATCACCATGTAAATTGAAATGGAACTTCATCAAAGACCCACAACAGTGAGACACACTTGATGTAAGTAAAATTTATTTTCTTAACAATGATGTTTAATTACACTTGTCCAAGTTTAAAAGTAGGAACCTGCAAAAACTATATACCCAGTCTTTGACATGCAGATGATTTAGAATATCAAATATAGGGAAACTTTACATTGATTATACATATTTCACACTTCACAGACTTACTGGGTAATTTTTCTTCTTCTAGATTTTAAACTCTAGTTAATTGGGCCTATAAAAAAAAATTGTGTGTTTAGGGTAACACTGATGAAAAATTAGGTTAGGTAGGTATATATATATATATATATATATATATATATATATATATATATATATATATATATATATATATATATATATATATATATATATATATATATATATATTGACATATATATATATATATATATATATATATATATATATATATATATATATATATATATATATATATATATATATATATATATATATATATATATATATATTTGTCTTATCTTAAAATTGTTTACGTATACAATGAACATGTGATATGCATGTAAAATTTACCTGGAAATGAATCAATATGTATTTATATAAAAGATAAACCATATCTCAAACAAATTAAAAAATGTTGATCTGTTAAATAGTTTTATTTCGAGAAGACTGTTTTCTGACTGGAATCTGAACTTTATATAATTTGATTTATTTTTTAATTTTATAAAGCTTAAAATCTTCTTTTCACAGAAAATCAAAGTTTTCTTAAAGTGAATTAAATTGTAGATTAATGTATAAATTTTACATTGGTTAATAAAAATAATCTGTCGTACCATAAATCTGCCTTTTATACTGACAAAAATAATAAGTCTTCTAGTGTTGGTATTACAATAATTTATTCAATGAAATGCTTGGCCTAGTGGATCCACAGAGATATACTGTGTATATGTAAAGGGGACCGAGGCACTAATGCACTGGTACAAACTTTTTTATCTCGACTTTTATATTCATTTATTATTTATTTTTATATTATATTATATCCATCATGGGCATATTTGCAATAACTTTGTAAAGTGCATGGATACCATCTAAAAAAAAATATGTTTTATATTTTAATTCATTCATAAAGGTAAATAACATTTTTATGATGAAAATTAAAATACTTTGAGGTCTGGGAACCTTAAAGAGAGAATTTATAATTATGTATGCATGCACTTGCATGTGGATCATGTATTGAATAATATTCAAATAACAAATGTAAGCCTTCCGCATTCTCCTTGAGGTGCAACCCAAACTATAGAACCACTAAGTCCAATAGTTGTTTCACAAGCAGTTTATTAAAAAGCATGATCTTACAGTTTTGTCAAAGTTACAACATCAATTAGAAGCAGCCCAAATTAAAGATCTGCTTTATATCATTTTACATGGTATTACCGGGTATATAACATTTTATTCATGATTTTCGACTAGTTCGGCCCATCTACGATGACCATGATTGAACATTTAGTGGTCAAATTCCAGAGTTATATTTTATTTCTAAACAAAGCAACATAACTGTCAGAAGGAATATTGTGATGCAGTCTCCAAGATTGATAACTGTCATGCAGAAAGAATATTGTGATGCAGTCTCCAAGTCCTGAGTCATCCACCTCGGTATGATGCATCGCTCACGCATAATAAATTCATGGCCTAAAGGTTACAAAGGTTAAATAGCATTACATGACTAACTTGCAGGGCCTTCATTGCGGTCACGGGATGCCAAATATGACAATCTGCTGATAACTTGTATGTATATTTTCAGTTTAGAATATATAAAGCAAATAATGGCTTTATAGCGGCGATACACAATATTTCATACAAATAGACATCAGTAAGAAAATATAAATAAAAGCAGTAAATTCTTATTTTTGGATGGGGTCGGTCCTATATGACACACCAAGAAGTGCAGGCAAATTATCATACCGCGCTAACGCGCGGTATTCAATTTGTCTGCACCGCTTGGTGTGTCTTAAGCACCCCTGCAAATGTGTTCGGAATGTTTTCTTTATCGTTGCTAAGTATGTAATAAATCCAGAGGTGCTCGAATGAAAGTTCACGAGTCAGAGTTCCCCGAGATTTGTTCAGTTCCTGTGAAATTCGAGCGGAAGAATAAGTGTTCGGATAATATTCTTAAAATACGTAAATACTTGTCGTTTTTCATATCACATCCTACTTTGATTTATGTTAAAACATGAAATTCCTTTAAGGCCGTATGTCTTATCCCACCATCTAGCGGTTATTAGTTATAGTTATCGTTCGTGTTCAACCACGTGTAGATTGGTTGAAAATATAAACATTGGGTTGCTTAATAAAATCATAGCCATGTTTGATGCTTGTTGTGTGCAATACTATGGTTTTTTTTAAAGTAATGGGTAAAAACTTAGTATATCGAGCCATTTTTAAGGAACATTCTGCATGAAATAGTATAGTCTGTTTAAATATCGATGATATTACTAGGTTAGGCGCGGATCGAAAACTAATCCTTAAGGGGATCTCTACAAGCATGTTAATTGTTGCTACAGCAGACAAAAACTGGTTTTTTTTTATTGTCACATTTATTTCTAGACCACGTTTTATCCACCAATTAATGAAGATAAAGTTTAAAATCAATAAACCTCTAGATTTTATATTTGATTACAAATACCTATCGATTCTATGAAATAGATTATAAACACGAGGCATGATTTTACTGCGAAACTGAAAGGGTCAAATAACAAGAGGCCCATGGGCCACATCGCTCACCTGAACAGCAGTTCCTTGTAACATTACATTTCGTAGCATATGCTTTTTCTATTTTAAACATTGAACCCCTTTCTGGGGACCCAGTTATGGTCCGAGGTTTATGGTTGGCTTGAACAACATAAATAGTAACATAGGAATTAAAATGTGTAGCACTGCGGTGGGACCGCACGTACACAACCTGAAAAAGAAGAGAAGAGTTCCACTTCAAGAGGAATAACTCTCAGACTATACAGAACATCAAGAAAGATAACTCTTGGTTCCACTACATTAGAGTTTACACAATTTGAGGATCCGTGCAAAGTAATCTCACAAACTGTAGCATTATAGTTCTCGAGAAAAACTTTTTAAAAACATTTTCAATATATCTTTCTATGTTAAACTTTGAACCCCTCTTGGGGCCACAGTATTAGTCCAGTGCTAAAGTTTTAATTATTTGGAATCTACATTATTTAAGGATGCTTGCATAGTTATCTCACAAGCTGAAGCATTATAGTTCCCTAGAAAAAGATTTTTCAACATTTTCCCTCTATATTTCTATGCTAATTTAAACTTTGAACACCTCTTGGGGCCCCAGTATTAGATTGAGGTCACGGCTTTTTTAATTTCGAATCTACACTATTTGAGGGTGCTTACGTAGTTATCTGACAAATTGATGCATTGTAGTTCTCGAAAAGAAGATGTTTAAACATTTTCCATATATACCGGTACTTCTACATTTAACTTTAAACCCATCTTGGGTCCCTAGTATTAGTCCAAGGGTCACTATTTTAAAACTGTCGAACCTTCATTATCCAAGGTTGTATGCATGATAGTAATCTCACAAATTGAAGCATTGTAGTTCTCGAGAAGAAGATTTTTTAACATGTTACCTTTATATTTCTATAATAAACTTTGACCCCATCTTGGGGCCCCAGTATTGGTCTGGGGTCACGATTTTACCAATTAGGAATCTACATAAGCGAAGGATGCATGCATAGAAATTCCACAAACTAAAACATTGTAGTTCTTGAGAAGAAAATTTTGAAACTTTTCCTTTATGCTTTTTAAAATGTTTAAATTTTGAACCCCTCTTGGTGCCCATCAATTGTCCGGGAGTTACAATTTTTTGAATCTACATTATTTAAGGATGTACATGTATGCATAGTAATATCCAAAACAGTTGCACTATAGTTCTTGAGAAGAAGATTTTAAAACATTTTCCTATATATGTTAAAATCTAAACCCCTACTGGGGCCCCAATTTTTGTTCGGGGGTCACGATTTTTACAATCTTCACTATATATACAACCTTTTGTGTATGTATTGGCATTTTTGGTGAAGTGGTTCTTGAGAAGAAAACTTTTAAACATTTTTCATATGTAGTTCTATGTTAAACTTTGAACCCCGCCTGGGGCCCCAGTTTTGGTCTGAGGGTCGCGATTTTTACAATTTAGAATCTTCATTATACATTCAAGCTTTTGTGTAAATATTGGCATTTCTGGTGCAGTGGTTCTTGAGAAGAAGATTTTTTAAACATTTTC